>NW_026734312.1:900000-983279 GCF_949786415.1 Peromyscus eremicus
ATCTTGTATTGGTCTGGGCTTAAATGTGTTGAACTGCAGAAATATGGTTATTTTTATATCAGTGTCATGATACGTTTACAAAGTGTGTAAACCATTGCCATTTTGGTTTACTAGATTTACATATGTATTCACTATCTACATTTCAATTCGTGATATTTTGGTATGCTGATTTTTCATTTGGATAACTTTTCAAAAGAAAATTTCAGTGGGGGGAAAATCACCAAATATTAACAATACCTTGAGTAGAGTCACAATTTGTAGTCAACTGATTCCACAAAGTATGTTAACTTTAACTGACTTACCTTGTTACATTCAAATCCTACTTCATTCAAAGTAGTGCAGACTCCACACAGGGTGCTCCAACTGTACCTACATACACACTAAGTGACTGCTCATTCATGCACCATTCAGTAAAGCCTTAGAGACGCTCCTATCAATTTACAACCTTTGGACTGTCATCCAACAAGACATATTCATGTACTACAGACCATTTCAGCACTAAGAGATGGCCTCTTCATAACATGCAGAGTTATATAAAAAATGGTAAAAAATATTTTCCGTTTGTACAGGCTAACCCCTTTGGCATTCCAATTATATCAAGCGCTAATGAAAATCTTTTCTGGTTGAGGAAGATTTAAGGCAAGTTCTGGCCCTATGAAGGCACTGAGATGATTTCCCCATTATTGCTACATGTCTTTATACTCAGTGTCACAATAGATCTGGTCGATTCAGCAACCATTTTTTTCTTGCTGGTTTATAAAGCTGGAAGTAGAAAAGCATGCCACATGTGAGCCAAACTGCAAAGTATGTAGTCGTTCTTTTATCTGTTTAATTTCTGATAGCCTACAACCATTCTACATTCTAAGAAAAACTCAAAATGCTCCTCAAACTACTTCTAGAGATTCAAGATTGCATGATTTCCTTTCAATACTGGGGTAGTGACACATGCCTTCATTCCTAGCACTTGGGAGGCAGACAGGCAGATGTCTGTGTGTTCAAGACAATCTTGGTCTTCAGAGCCATGTTGGTGATAGTCAGGCCTACACAGAAAAACTCTGACTAAAAAAGCAAAACCAAAGGAAAACACAAACCACCAGAGCAAAACCTGGAACGTGCTTGGTAGCTGCTGGTGTTCAGCTGATTTTTCTAACATTGTTTCAATCTCATCTGAGACCTGAGCAAGTATTTGGTCTGTTTTCTTCTTCCTCCATCATAGCTGCCCTGTTCTGGAAATTTTGTTCATCCATAAAAAAGTTTTGTTGGCTTTTATGTGTACAATAACAAAACTTTGTAATTACTACTGCTGCTGCTGATGATGATGATATTGATGATGATGATGATGATGATGATGATGATGATAATAATAATAATACTGAAAGAGAAAACTGAAAGGGGAGGGGTTGGGCCTCTTCCAAGAGTGTTTGAGTCCAAGGCTTGCAAGTTGGCCTTCTTTGTGCCATTCCTGCCCAGTGCTGCCTGCAGCATCTCTCCCATCTTATAGAGGGCGCTCCCTTGCCTCAGTCCTTAGAGATGGAGAGGTGGGTGAAGATGGGGTGGCTGAGACCTGGGTCCAGGCTGGAGGAATCAACACTGTTGAGGAGCCTGAGCTTTGCAAGAGCTGTCTTGGTCCCATAAATTCTGCATCTCTGGGCAGCCCCTTGATCATGGGCAGATGGGACAGACAGGAAGGCAGCTGGAAACCAAAGTTAGGCCAGGACATGCAGGTCAAGAGAGATTTAGCAGGGGGCAGCACCTTGCATGACATCCCTGCTGTCTGCTGTGGTAGTCAGTAGGATGCAACCATAGCCTCTAATTTCTGGGTCTAGATGGGGAGGCATTTGATGAGATGCTTGACCCTGGCCCAAGGCAAAGACTTATTGTCATGGGAGGCCATGCATCTGGTTGCTGAAGGGGCACCACGGAGACACAGCAGGTTGGTGGCACCCAGGAGGGTAAGTTCACTGAAATGGAGCAGAAGGAAGAGGTAGATTTGAAACAGAATAAATCCAAGAAGGATGAGCTTGGCGGTGGCATGCATGAAGTAGGTCTCTCTAGCAACATAGGCAATTCCAGATCCCTAGGCTGTTGGTGCTGGCTGGACTGGGAGCCTGAGAAACTGAGGCTGTGCTGCACGCCAAATGCAGGCCAAAAGCTCACAGGTCTGTGTAGGTGCCCCCACCCCACAACTTCCCACAATGGTTTGGGCTGCCACTTGTCTGCTGTCTGGATGATATGGCAGCCTGGACCAGAGGGCAGGAGGTGATCTGTGGAGGGTGTAGAATAGTCTTGAGCCCCTTGACCATAACTGTAATAATGCCAAAGCCTCCCAGCACTGGTGTCATTCTGGGCTGTAGCTGATCTGACCATCTTCAGCCCTTCTGACACTGGAGCCTCCATCTAACCTGGGTGTGTTTCACTTTGCTTGCTGTCTGTCTCCCAGGGACGTGGAAGCAGTGTGAGGATTGATTTTTTGTCTAGAACTCATCCTCAATGCTAGCACAGGACCCACTGTACAGTAAGCACTTTAAACATGCAAGTCAGAAGTGGGACATGGCATCCCATGCCTTTGATCCCAGCACTCAGAAGGCAGAGGCAGGTAGATGTTTGTGAGTTTGAGGCTTGCTTGGTCTATAGATCGAGTTACAGGACAGCCACCGCTACTTAGTAAGACACTATCTCCAAAAACAAACAAACAAACAAAGAAAAAGTGAGTTTGGGAGTTGGATCAGCAGTTAATAGAAATGGCTGCTATTGTGGAGGATGAGGGTTTAAGTCCCAGCCACCATAGTGAGGTTCAAACACACTCTTCCAGCCTCCTCAGGCACCAGGAACACATGCAGTGCTCACACATACCTGCAGGAAAACACCCATATACATAAAAATGAAATAAATATTAAAAAAGGAAAAAAACAAAAATTAAAATAATATTCAAATGGAAGTCAGGCACTTACGAAATGGCTCAGCAGGACTTGTTTGTTCAAGACTTGTTTCACAAACCTGGACACCTAAGTTCAATCCCCAGAATTTTCTTAAACGTGGAGTGAAAAAAAAGAGACTGAACAAAGTTGTCTTTCTGATCTCCACATGTGCTCATATACAGAATAAAAATTTGTAAAAGTACGAAAGAGAAAAGAAATTTTCAAAAAGTAACCTAAAACAACTGTCAAATCAGATTGTTGGTATGGCTCTATGATAAAGATCATGGAAGGGCCTGTTTCCATTCTCAGCACCAAAAATAAGGCACACTAAAATGTGGAAGGAAGTGAATTCAAGCTCCAATTCCCTTTAATTTAGCATCAAGGTGAGGGTCCTGGAGCCCAGAAGACCTACCTAGAATCCCTGCCTAATTGTCCGAGGTCTCTATATTGTCCCTCATCGGACCTGGAGCCAGGATCAGGTGGCCACTTTGCTGCAGAATCCCCCTAATCAAGGATACAGAAACCTGAAGCCTCTTATCCTTGAACTTTTCATAAAGGCCCCTTTTCAATATTGCCAGAGAGGGTGCGTCATAGAGCTGGATCCAGGACAATATATAGTGACACTTCTGCTCTTTTTCCCCTCATTTCTGTCTGAAAACCTGGCCCCCAACACAATAATCAGAGCCAAAAGCTTCTAGCATAGACCACTATGATCAGCCTCTCCGTTTCCTTCTTCACCTGTTTCTTGGTGAGGAGGGTTGGGTGGGATGATGGCTCCATTGCAGTCTCTGTGGGTAGATGAACACAAGTGAACTTGCATAGTGACAAGGCATAGAGGATGGACAGACCACCCTGAGGCCCAAACAGAAAGATCATGTCTGGAACCAAGTGACAACCCAAATATTTGGGCCAGGCTGAGATCCCTCCTCTGTGGACCTTAGCTCTCCAGTCACTCTGTACAGATGTGGCTGTGTAAGCAGTCAGGGATTTCCTCTGTGTCCCTACACATGCTTCAGGGGAACAAAGACCACCTCTTCAGGAGTATTCACAGAGGCACAGGATGTAACACAGTCCAAACCCTGAAGCCTGCCTGTGGTTTCAGAAGCCAGGAGAAAAATGGCACAATGCACAAGCACTCAGGTGTTGTGCTCCAGCTCCTCTGCCCCATTATTGAAAGGACCAGCTCAAGCCCACCTCCTCCAGGAAGCTCTCCATCTCCTGCCCAGCACTCATTGTTCCTTCTCCAGAACCATTTTTTTTTATCCTGTTTTACTCTGAGACTGAAGGCCAGCTTCCTTCTCCCTCTCTCTGGCCTCTGGACATTCTCCAATCTGTCTCCAAAGCAGACTCCTCAGTCTTGACAGCATGTCTAATGATGTGCCCTATAGGCACTGAAGGAATGCTCTAAGACAGCTGGAGTGCTACAACACTGTGAGATCACAGGGGATGCCAAGAGCTCTCCAGGATACAATGGAATTTCCAGAGAAGGGACTGCTGATGTCATGGGGAACAGCTTTTGCCACCTTGCTAACTCATTTTCCCTGAACTGACCAGAAGAAGCCCAGGTTCACTTTCCATGAGCTTCTCTTGGAACATAGCAGAATCCATTCAGCAACTCCTCCTTCCAAAACCAGAGTTCTCTTAGCTTCACTGGAATGGCCATAGTACATCCCAAGTTGGGAACTTAGCTATACTATCCAAACACTGCCCAAGAATGTCTCATTCCTTCCTCAGTATACCTCAATTCATCAACATGAGCAATTAACTACTATTGAACCACAGATGATACCCCAACTCCTTTTATTCAGAGTTCAAATTAGGATGGAGTTCAGACACTTATATTCCTGATGAGTACCTTGGTATAATGACCAATGCCCAGATTTGTTATAGGACTGGGTGTAGAAAGGCAAAGTGTTGCTGTAAGTAAGAGGTTCTGCCCAAGACCTCTGACCATAAGAGACTTTAGAGGAACCACTCCTCTTCTTCCTCAAGACTGCTAATGATGGTGTACAGTCTTCATCTGGGAGCCACAGGCTACAGAGCCCTTCAAAAGGGACTCACATTACTAGGAAACTACAATTTTCTGTTTCCTTTACTTTTAAGGCAGTTAAATTCAAATAGACTGTGCCTAGCCAGGGCCTAGCCATCCCACCCTGGACCTCACATCCTAGGTGCTTTTCCAGGAATGCTTTGAAGCTGGTTTTCTTGGTTCTACAGCTTCTGGTTTCAAAGTAAAATAACAACAAACACTGTATATCTCTCAGACAGAACAAATAAATAACAGTAATGTGTTTACATGAGTTCATCAGTGGCAAATCAACCCTGAGGAGTGGGAAACCAGGACTGTGACCTGGCCTCTGTGGACCTAGACAGAGGGAGGAGCAGGCTCATGTTAGCATCCTCTGCAGAGACAGAGTGAGGTGGAATGGACACTTACCAGGCTGAACCACCGTCCTGAGCCCCTGCAAGTATGGTTACAAGCAGACTCCTAGTTAACATTCCAAGGAGCTCTTGCAGAGGCCATGGTCTTTGTCTGACCCTGTGCACCATTTAAGGTGAAGCATGCATCTGTCCAAGGGATGTGAAGTTCTTCCATTCAGCAGTTGACAGGACAAGGAGCCATGTTCAGGAATGGTGACTTCCTGCCATAAAATATGTGACAAAAATAATGTAGAATTCACCTGTGTGAAATATCAAAGGCCCTTCTGTGTGGTTTTGGTTGTATGTTAACCTTATGCAACAAGCTTGAAGAGCTCAGTTCCTATATTCATTGGATTTATGATGATGATGCACATGGAAAAGCCTGCAACCATCCTGAACAGAGGTCAGAGAGCTGGATTCACAGAGTGGAGGGACATGACTGAACCAGGATTGCAGACTTGGGATCTGAGGTCCAGCTCTACCACATACCACCTGGCTGAACCTGGCTCATCATTTTCCCTCCCATGTATATACCCTAGGGGGATGGCCAAGGAGCACTGTCTCTGGAATGACAGTGCCTGTCTCAGACCAGCAGGTCACCAGAAGTCAATTCAGCTCAAGCCAGTTCTCTGCAACAGGAGGAAAGATCAGGAGATAGACAGCCTTTGAGAGAGTGCTTAGGCAGCAGGATCCCTGCACATGGTCAGGAGATGGTGACTTTGCCACCTGCATTCCTTAGCTTAGTGCCCAGAAGAAAAGATGTCAATGGGGCTGGAAGTGCAGGACCAGGGGCAGCTGTGTCCTTATCAGAACACTGAAAGGCAGAAGGACTTCCAGAAGGACTGGGGATGTCCTCCACTCCTGGCTGCAGTTCAAGTCTGTCTTTTTCTTTCTTTCTTTCTTTCTTTCTTTCTTTCTTTCTTTCTTTCTTTCTTTCTTTCTTTTTTTCTTTCTTTCTTCCTTTCTTCCTTCCTTCCTTTTTTCTTTCTCTCTCTCTCTTTCACTTTTTTCTTTCTTCCTGTCTCTCTGTCTTTCTATTTTCTTTCTTTATTTCTTTTTGTTATTTTTGGTTTATAGAGACAGGGTTTATCTATGTAGTCCTGGCTCCTGTAACTACCTCTGAAAACCAGGCTTGCCTGGAATTTAGGGATCTTTCTGCCTATGCCTCAAGAGTTCTGGGATTAAAGGTGTGGGCAACCACTACCTAGGTACAGTTCAAGAGTCTAAGGCTCTATGCTAGGACTGTGATTCTACAGGAAGGAAGCAGGAGGTAGATGCAGGAGGTTGATACCAAGGACAACTCCAGAACAGAGAGGCAAAGTGACAAACTAATCCAATACACAGTGAGATCTAACCCTGGACTAGAGTGCTCCACACAGAGAGACAGGGGACATTTCCAAGTAGTGTGGCCGACAGAGGCTGTACCCAGGCTGCAAAGGTGTTGTTGGTGGATGCTAGGATTCAGTCCTGGTGTCTGACATGTATACTCTGGCTTGTGCATGGGCTTCTATCATTCTAACCCTCCTCACTTTTCTTATACTTCACTTTGGTGTGGTTTTGAAGACAGGGTCTCACTGGGTAGACTTGTCTGACCTGGAAGTTGCTATGTAGAAGAGGCTGCTCTGAGCTCACAGAAATCTGCATGCCTCTGCCTCCTGAGTCCTGGGATAAAAGGCATCCAATACAAGGCCTGGATTTTCCATTTTACCTTCTCTCTCTCTCCATCTTCCACCTTTGTCTCTCCATTTTCTGCCCTTCATGGCCCTTAAAATGATGTCCAGTGCCTCACTAGGAAGCAGGACCGCAGACTACCCTACTGCTATACTTGGAGGCTCTTCCACTGTCTAACTTCTGTCAAGCCTGGATAAAATGTAGGCTGTTAGTCTATGTGGCCAAGTATAGCTTCAAGGACTAAAAGGTCTCCATTGGCTCAGAGTCCATATTTTCTTTTTGGAACTGAAGAACTGTCTGCACTGAAAAGAGATCACAGAATGGGGAGAGGGAGGGCAGGGTGCCTTAGCTGGGCTCTGAAGACAAATAATCCATTCATCCTTTAAGCCATAGGTCGTCTACACTGCAAACCTACCACATACTCAGTCTTTCTTGCCCAAAGTAAGCAGCATCAAAGAGATGGTCAGTTATCTTCTCAAAGTAGGCCAGCATCAACACACTCTCCTTCATGTTGGCCAGGCCAAACCTGGTAATACCCAGGACTTCACCCTGTGCCAGGGAAGATGGTCAGATGTGTCTCAAGTTGCTCAAGGAAGTTCAAAACCAAACCAGGAGACATTATCCCAACACCAGAACCAATAGGAACAGCCAGGCAGCTATTTGTGGCACCACTAAAAGCAGGTGGTTCTTAGTGCAGCTTCATAGCCATTGGGGCTTGATGATCCCAAGGACAAGGAGCCTGTCTCTTGTCAATTGTACCCAGATGCTGTGCCACAGAATTAAAAGCCTGAGTTTTAAAAGGGGAGTTGCTTCTCCTTTCCTATGATCATTAAGCTGATACTAGAAACAATTTAGCTAATTCAAGAAACGAGCAAACATACAAGAGATCCACACAGGACCGCCACTGTCAATATCTTATCTTGTGAGGGAGGACTTTGTGAAGTCTCCCCTGAGGATTTACAGCCAGGTAATGGCTGTTGGGGGTGAGGACAGACATACTCTTCAATGTTGTAAACACTGGTGAGGTGCTCATGGTCCAGTATATTACATGTCCCTCAATTCTACCACTGCAAGCAGCCCTAATGACAATCATTGGGTCATTAAAATAGGCATTCATTCATTCATTCATTCATTCATTCATTCATTCATTCATTCGTTTGTTTATTGGCCTTAAGATAAGAAAGTACAGCATTTCACTCTGGTTTTGAGAAAACCACCAGAAAGGGAATTTTTTTTTCTTTTTTGATTAGCGTGCCCTGGTGCACTCTATGCAGGTGCCAGTAGGTGGCGGTGTAGCAGGAGGTCGCAAAGCAGAATGTGCAAAGCCTCTCTAGAGGGACCCCGTGGCAGAAGAGGAAGCGGCATGTGCGGCGCTCTATGGTGGCCGAGGGACAGCGGCTGCTCTCTGAGCTCTAAATCCAGCAGTGCCCGGGAAGCTGCAGTGACAGTGGTTTCTGTAGTCCGAGCCTGGAGAAGGGCGCCCAGCAGCTGGCACCATGGTGAGGGAGCAGTTCCGGGAGACGGATGTAGCTAAGAAAATGTAAGACGCGGCTGGGGGTGGAGGCTGGGGTCCCGGGTCCCAGAGGGTTCCAGGTGAGGGTCAGTTGTGAAGGGAGTGAAGAAAGAAGTTCCAGGATGGGATTTCAGATCTTTCGGGGTCCCTGCACTGTGGTGGAGAAAGTGGGACGGACTGAGGAGTGTCAGAACTGGCGTCCTGAGCCAGGATGCCACCTCCCGAAGCCCCGCGCTGACTTCTCTCAGGAACTTTTCCCTGGCACGAGGAGACAGTGTGTGCTGACCCGAGGTTGTCAGCTGTTATGCCCAGATCGTGTGCCCAAAGAGACCACTGAAGACCATGGATGTCCAGAATGCAAAAGTAAAGTTTATTTCTGTTACAAGCCGTGAGGCAGGGAACTCATCCCAAACACTCACTTGTAGCTGTGAGGCTGGGAGGAGCTCTCCTTTTTTTGTAAGGCTAGCTCTTAAAGGCAAAGACCACCTAATTAATTCCACCTCAACCCCCTTCCCTCTCCCTGAAAGAATTAAATGTTAGAAAGAAGAACGATCACCAGTCTCAGACCCCCCAAACCCTCAGCCTCAGCAGAACGTTAGAAAGAGGAACAAGCACCAGTCTCAGACCCCCAAACTGTTAGCCTCAGCAGAAATATTCTTATGATATTTCTTATGGCATCAGCAGAATAATCTTGTGATATTATCTGGGTCTAGCAGAACATCCTGTGGCTATTCTAGGAAGAAAGGCAGCCCCCATGGAAAGTCCCCATAGCTATACTCCCCGTCCCTGGCACTGATTTTTAAACTAGCCAATTATGTATTGCCCTGAATGCTATGCTAATTTTGTGGGTTTTGCCTTTAAAAGATGCCTGCAATTATTTTTCGAGGCTCCTCTCACTGAATAGTGGAGGGGGCCCGTTTGTGCAAACAATTAAATAAAGCCTCATGCTGATTGCATCAACTGGTCTGGAGTCCGGGTTTCTGGGGCATCCACTGGAGAGTGTAGTGCCCTGAGTCTGGGGTCTATCATCTCCACTTAGTATCAGTTCCTTTTTTTCCCAGTCTTTGATCTTTTGTCTGTTCAGCAACTATGTCAGGAGTTTTAAGAGCTGTCTCTGGAGTTGGGATATTTTATGGCCAATTAGTCCCACCAGGTGGCTGAACATCCTGACTTTGTAGTTGATATCACCATCTGGGAACCTGAAACTAGCCTGAGTTTTATCTACACTAAGATATCCTGGTTTAAGCTTCTGTTTGTCTGTAGGGAATAGAGTGTGGGATCTTACTGAGGTTTCCCATTCCCCCCTTTCTTTGTTCCTGATGGGGCTCAATCATGGGCCCCTAACTACTTCTAACTCAAGGGATTCTTCTTTACCTTATTCTTCAGGGTTAGCATACAGCTTGAATCCAGTCGTGTCCACCAGTGCATACCCTCTCTGCGCCATGAGCTGGATTGTGTATAGTCTTTCCCCCATATATTGGAGAAGTTTATTTATGACATAAGGCCTGAACGTGATGGCCACAAAGAAGAGTATTAAGGGTCCTATGAGGGATGAGACCAGAGTAGTAAGCGAGGGGGACTGGGAGTACCAGCCCTTGAACCAGCTCTGAGTGGCTTCATGTTCTCTTTTTCTTTTTGCTAACACCTCTCGTACTTTGGCCATTGATTCTTTTAGGACTCCTGAGTGGTCTATGTAAAAACAACACTCTTCCCCTCATGTGGCACATAACCCCTTATCCTTTAAGAAGATAAGATCTAGCCCTCTCCTATTCTGTATAACCACCTCTGCCAGGGAGGATAGGGAGTCCTGGAGGTGCAAGATAGAATTTTCTAATTTTTCTATGTCTTCATTGATGGAGAGACGGAGGCTGGAATAATGCTGCTGTTAGTTATTAGGGATGCCACCCTGGTCCCCAGCACTGCCAGGCTAGCTCCCAACAGCACTGATAAGGTAAGGGCTGTAACTGGCTCTCTTATAGTGGCCAGGATTGACAGGCTCAATCAAACTATGTATGATATAATTTGATACAATGTATGACAGGGGCACAAGTCTGACTAATAAACAAAACCCCCAGGTTTTATCGAGGACCGAGATATGTGCACATGGAGTCAGTCCAGAAGAACATGCCCACCAACTATCCTCTAAGGGCAACAAGTAGCCAATCTTATTTCCAAGTGGCTGGGTATAATTGCAGTGAATTTAATATTCTAGTGTGATCCGTCCCACGCATAAACCCTGGCCCTCTACCTGTTGGGGTGTTAGGGAGGCCTTTGTTTGCCAGTGGCACTGTTGGGGGTCAGCAGTAATGCTATATTTGTGTATTACCGCTACTCCCTCATAAAAAGGGGGTTGTGCATCATAGCAAAGCCAACAGGAGGTTGTTAAATTAGGCCTTGAGGCATTGAGGAACACAAAGGACTTCTGCAGTAGGGAGAACAATGGATCCCTATCCATCTGCCTGGGAGGAGGTTGGGTCCTCCATAGGGAGTCTATGTGGTTAGATTCAGTGGTGGTATAATCTAGAGGCTTTTCAGTAATGCTGTGTCCCTCAGGCACAGTATGACTTGGCAGAGGAGGGAGGGGGTTGGGTTCCTGGTTCAGTATCGTGTTGGGTCTCACTGCTGTTTTTACGGGGGACAAAGTGTGCCGGATAGTGAAAGTGAGTTCGGGATCATGCCCAGAACAGTACAGCCGTAGTCCCCACATTTTCCAGTGGTCCAATCAGCCCTCTTTCCCTCTTCAGTGAACTTAATTATTAAGGAGTCACAACGACCTCCAGGGGTTGCCCAGGGGTGATTGGGGAAGCATTCCTTGTCATAGCAGGGGCCACAGTCCACCCATCCTGTGCCTTTCCGGCATTTTCCAGTTCCTGGCATATTCCTATCCCCCCAACTCACGGTAATCAAGTCAGTTTTTATCTGTGCCTCCCATCAAATATATCCAGTTCTTACACAGTCCCAAGTGGCACAGTAGGCTAGCCCTGGGCCCCCACCTTTTTTAACTTGGTCCCTGCTCTGTGAATGTCCAGGGCATACATAAAAGTGTTGGTCCCTAGTTCTCTTTCTCTGGCCAGGAGTAGCACACCTGTACCCAGGGAAAGGTTCCTGGTCCGATGGGTCCCATGCCTCTTTAACCAGTCATAGAGGTCAACAAACAAGTCCAGGAACCAGGTGTCCTTGGGTTCTCTGGCTGAGGAGCTGGAGTTGGCAATGACACCAGTTTCTGCGTTAACTACCAGCCAAGTCTGGTTCCACCGCACATGAGGGTTGCTGGAGTGGCCCGCCCCCTGGGGGGCTCTCATGAGCAGGACCAGCAGGAGCAGGTTGGGCTTCACTTTTGGTGGAGCTTCAGCTTCAGCAGGTTGGAGGGGTGTCTTGATGCCTCCCAGGTCTCGTCCCGGTGTCCTGTTGGAGGGGCAAGCAAGCCTGATGGTTGAGCGTGGGAGTGGTGGATCCAGACTGCAATGCCATCCACCTTGAGAGCGGTGGGGATGGTCAGAATGACAACGTGGGGCCCCTTCCATCTTGGTTCCAAAGTCCTGGACTGGTGTCTGTGGATCAGGACCCAGTCCCTGGGCTGGTAGCTATGGGGCTTAGGAGAAGAGGAGGATGAATCAATGGCCCGCAATTGGGGCCATATGTCTGCTTGTACTTGGGACAGAAATTCAGACTCTTAATGAGGTCTGCATCCTCCATCTGCACCACCAGTTCTGTTTGTAGACTAGCTATAAGAGGGGGTGGCTGGCTGTACATGATCTCAAAAGGGGCTAATCCTAGCTGGTAAGTGGAATTCCTTACCCGGAACAAGGCACAGGGGAGGAGAGCCACCCAGTCACTGCCAGTCTCTAAGGCTGATTTAGAAAGGATCTCTTTTAGGGTCTGGTTCATCCTCTTGACTTGTCCAGAACTTTGGGGCCAATATGTGCAGTGTAATTTCCACTCAGCCCCTAATGCAGTAGCTATCCCTGGCTTACTTGTGAGATGAAGGCTGGGCCACTGTCTGACCCAATCAGGTGGGGGAAACCAAACCTGGGGAGGATTTCTTCCAGTATTTTTTTTTACCACCATGTGAGCCGCCTCATGTGTGGTTGGGTATGCTTCAGTCCATTCTGAAAAGGTGTCTAAAAAAACCAGCAGGTATCTATATCCATATTTACCTGGCTTAATTTCTGTGAAGTCCACCTCCCAGTACGTACCTGGGCGAGTCCCTCTCTTCTGAGCTCCTTTTTTCCTTTTATCTTGTAGGAGTTTACCAATTGGCAAGCCTTACATTCTGTTATAATTTTGTCAATAAATTGATAGGCTTGACAAATTTTTAAGGGGTACCCAGAGATCAATTCTCTCAGCTTCCGAGTCCCTAAGTGAGAAGTCTGATGGATATTCTGGAGCATACATTTTCCTGAGTAGGCTCAGGAGAAGCACTTTTCCTGTGAGTAGCTACCACCATCCATCATTTTTATATGCTCTCTCTACCTGAGAATCCTAGGGTTCCTCATCTGAATTATAATGTGGTGTGGGGGGGTAAGCCGTGGGGGTCTGGATCTGCCATAACAGGTAGAGCCACTGTGATCTCTAATAAGGCTGCTTTCTTTGCTGTCTGGTCCTCCAGGTTGTTCCCCTTTGACACGGCATCTGTCCCCCTCTGGTGGCCTGGACAGTGTGTTACTGCAAGTTTCTTTGGGAGACATAGTGCTTTTTAGCAAGTCCAATATCTCTTGTTTATTTTTAATAGCCTTTCCTTCAGCAGTGAGCAGCCCCCTCTCCATGTATATTGCCCCATGGATATGTAGTGTAGCAAATGCATACCGACTATCCATATAAATGTTAATCATTTTGTCATTGCCCAGGTATAGGGCTTTAGTGAGTGCTATCAGCTCGGCTTTCTGGGCTGAGGTGCCGGCTGGTAGAGCTTCTGCCCAAACAATCTCACAGGTGGTGGTCACTGCAGCCTCAGCATACCTGTGTGCATTTCATACAAAGCTGCTCCCATCCATAAACCAAGTCTCTTCTGCATCTGTCAGCAGTGTTTTGTGGAGATCAGGTTGAACACAGTGTACCTGGGCTAGAATCTCAGCACAGTCATGGAGAGGGGTCTCTAGGTCTGGGTCTGGCAGCATGGTGGCTGGGTTTAGAGTGGTTGGTGCTTGAAATGTTATTGTGCTTGGATTTAAGAGCAGGGCTTGTTAATGAGTCACTCTGGCATTCCTCAGCCATCTATCGGGGGGGGGGGGGTGCTTTAGAACTGAATCTAAGGCATCGGGGGCAGCCACCATGAGATTCTGCCCCAGGGTTAGTTTATCAGCATCTTTGACCAGCAAAGCCATGGCTGTGATGATGCACAAGCATGGGGCCACCCCGCAGCTACAGAGTCCAGTTTCTTTGATAGATAGGCAACGGACCTCCTCCATGGCCCGACATTCTGAATTAGCACCCCTTTTTCCACCCCTTTTCTTTCATCGATATAGAGGAGTAAGGGCTTCTTGATGTCTGGGAGTCCTAGGGCTGGAGCTTCCAGCAATTTTCGCTTGATGGTGTCAAAGGCAGTTTGTCCCTCCTTATTCCAAGTCAGAATCTGTTCCTTTGTGGCCTTGTAAAGGGGACGAGCAATTTCAGTGTACCCTGGAATCCAGAGTCTACAGAACCCCGCAAATCCCAGGAACTCTCTGACTTGTCTGACTGTTTTAGGTACGGGTATCTTTAACACCGTTTCTTTTCTGGTCTCTGACAGCCATCTTTTTCCTTGTTTTAATACATACCCAACGTAGGTTACCTGTTTCTTGCAAATCTGGGCCTTTTTCACAGAGGCTCAATAGCCTAGTGTCCCTAGTGTTCTTAGAAGGTCCTTTGCTCCCCTGAGGCATTCCTCTTCTGACTTAGTGGCTATCAGTATATCATCTACATATTGTAGGAAAGAGATATGGGGGTGCCGGGAGCAATACTCACTTAGGTCTTCATGGAGGGCCTCATCGAATATGGTGGGCGAATTCTTGAATCCTTCTGGCAGCCTCTTCCAGGTCAATTGCCCGCTTATTCCAATATTTGGATCATGCCACTCAAAGGCAAAGTAGCCCAGGCTGCTCGGGGCGAGTGGAAGACTAAAGAAAGCATCCTTTAAATCCAGAACAGTATACCATTCTATGTCTCGTGGGAGCATACTTAGCAGGGTATATGTGTTAGGTACTATGGTGTCGATGTCTATTACCCTTTTGTTGACTTCCCAGAGATCTTAGACTGGGAGGTAGTTATTTGTTTGTGGTTTCTTAGCCAGTAGGAGGGGTATGTTCCATACAGACTGGACAGACCATAAGAACCCCTCTTGCAGAAGTCGCCTTATGTGGGGGGTGATCCCCTTCTTGGACTCTAAGGTCATGGGATACTGGCAGACTTCTAAGGGTCTGCATTAGCTTTGAGTTCCACATATATTGGAGTACAATGTTTGGCCAGCCCCATTCCTTGCGTTTCGGCCCAGACAGTTGGAAACTCTCAGAGCAGGATGCCCGTACTTGGGCTGGGGGCAGACTTTTGCCTATGAAGGTGGTATTCCTTCTCCAAGGGCATTGTTTTGTTTTTTTTTTGTTTTTGTTTTTCAAGACAAGGTTTCTCTGTGTAGCTTTGCGCCTTTCCTGGGACTCACTTGGTAGCCCAGGCTGGCCTCGAACTCACAGAGATCCGCCTGGCTCTGCCTCCCGAGTGCTGGGATTAAAGGTGTGCGCCACCACCGCCCAGCTTCCAAGGGCATTGTTAAAAACACTCCAATGGCTTTTCCATCTGGTTGTTCAATGTGGGTCCCTGCATCTGTGAAATGGATCTGTGCTCTCATATTGGTGAGCAAATTATGACCCAGCAAGGGGTATGGACATTCACTAATAACCAGGAACAAGTGGGTTACCTGTCACACTCCCAAGTCCACCATTTTTTTGGGTAGTCCATTTATAAGGTTTGGTGCCTGTTGCACCCTGCACCCAGGTCTGTTTCCCTGATAGGGGGCCCTCAGGTGTCAGAAGTACTGAACTTTCTGCCCCTGTATCCACCATGAATTGGATAGATTTCCCCTCCACTCTCAGGGTTACCCTAGGCTCGGGAGGGGAGCCAAGCCCCATCTCCCCTAGTCACTGTCTTCTTCCAGGGTGGTGAGGATAGGAGTATGCTTCCCTGGCCCTGCTGACCTGCCTCTTTTATTCCTGTTCTTGGAGTACTCTTTAGCTCAATGTCCTTCCTTACAATATGCACACTGGTTCCTCCCCATAGAGGAAGAAGGAAGTCGAAGATAGTAGCTGAAAGAGAGAGAGAGAGTAAAGTAACAATGACCACAATAAAACACAAAATGACTCTAACAATTTCCCAGTTCCAAGTACAAGCTGGCACTTCCTCCTGTGGTGGGGGAAGATACCCAAAAACACTCCTAATGGGTCGTCTAATGAACAGGAGAGGCTACTGGTCACTTTCAAGAGGAGGCTGCTGAAACCAAACTGTCACCTCTGAGGTGGCCCCAAATGGCTCGGGACCAGGGGATCTTTTGCCCAAATTGGGGAACGAGACATCTCTCTTTCCCTCCAGGTTCACTGTCTAGACACATCTGTCCCAGTGAGAGCCTGAAAAGTACAAATCAGTGGACCAGTACAAAACGAAAGTAACAAGACAGAGACACAGACAAAACAGAGAGTGCTCTTACTGATAGATGTCAATGGACCTCTGGACCCTTGAGGGTCTTGGTGGGGTCTCTGGGTTTCCCGGTTAGGGAAACAAATGTTATGCCCAGATTTCGTCCCCAAAGAGATCACTGAAGACCCAGGATGTTCAGAATGCAAAAGCAAAGTTTATTTCCATTAAAGCAGCACAGCAGGGAACTTGTCCCAAACACTCACTCCTAGCTGTGAAGCTGAGAGGAGCTCCTTTTTTTTTTTGTAAGGCTCGCTCTTAAAGACAAAGACCACAAAATTCACTGCCCCTCAACCCACCTCCCTCTCCCCGGTTAGTATCAGTTCCTTTTTTCCCAGTCTTTGATCTCTCGTCCTTTTAGCAACTATGTCAGGAGTTTTATTAGCTGTCTCTGGAATTGGGATATTTTATGGCCAATTAGTCCAGGTGGCCGAACATCCTGACTTTGTAGTTGATATCCCCATCTGGAAACCTGAAACTGGCCTGAGTTTTGTCTACACTAAGATATCCTGGTTTAAGCTTCTCTTTGTCTGTAGGGAATAGAGTGGGGGTCTTACTGAGGTTTCATAAGCTAGAAAGTGGGTTCACAGCAGCTAGGTGGCAGGCTGAGATCCAAGCTGCTGTTCTGGGCCCTCTGCTTCACAGCTTAATTATTAAACCATAGACCTTCCTTATGAGTTTTCACTTTGTTTGTTTTTAAGGCAGATCCATTCATTTTTAAGGAGCACGACAGAGTCCTGAGGCCAGTGTGAAGCACTAAAAATTCCGCATGAATGCAGCATTTGCTGCTTGGTCTAGTGGAGAGTAGTCAAATCAGCCATGGTTGCGGCAAATGCAATGACACACAGAGGGGATAATGGGAGTACACGTAACGTGGTGCTCAAACATACCTGCTGGAACAATACCCGTATACATACAAAATGAAATAAATATTAAAAAGGGGGAAAACAAAAATTAAAATAAGATACAAATGCAAATCAGGGGCTTATAAACTGGCTCAGCAGGTAAAGAGCAGTAAATCTTTTTTAAGTCAGAGATACCCTGGTGTTGAGAGATGAAGACAGGCCAGTAGGTAGATGGATGGATGGATGGATAGATAGATAGATAGTTGATAGAGAGTAGATAGATGGATAGATAGATAGAATTATAGCCCTATTATCCTGATGAACATATAAATACAAGGTTTCAATAAAATATTTGCAAATCAAGCTCAGGATCACATTAAAAAAAACATCCACCGTGTTCAAGTTGTCTTCACCTCAAACATGCAAGGATAATTCAACATACACAAATCAACGTATTTATTACACCACATAAAATGAATGAAAGACAAAAACAATATGACCCTCTGAGTATATGAAATGATTATATGTCAATGATAAATGTCCTGGAGTATCTAGGGATATAGAGGATATGTTTCAACATAACAAAGTCATTATACAACAAGCCCACAGCAGAATCATGCTAAATACAGAAAAACACAAAGCAATTCAAAAAAAAGAAGGAAAAAATATTCACTCCTTCCTCTCCTATTCAATATAGTACTTGAACTCTTAGCAAGAGCAATAAGACAACTGAAGGAGATAAAGGGATACAAATGGAAAAGGGAGAAGTCAAAATGTTCTTATTTGCATATGATATGATTCTAAACAATTAAATCTTAAAATGTATTAGAAGTCCCTTAAGTCTGATTAATAGATTCATAAAAGTGAAAGGTTGCAAAATTAACACACAAAAGTCAGTGGCCTTCCTGTATACCAATCACAAATCAGGGAAATAGTTCCACTCACAAAATGCTTAAAAATATATGACAAGACATTTTATATAAGCACACTTTAAAAGCTTGCTATTAAATACAATATACCACCCTTTCTAAGGAACTTAATAATGTGTCCATAAATGTTCTATTATTGGGCAAAGGACAATTTTTAAAGTGGAACAGGCAGGAGCATTCAGAGATAATTTTAAAAGGGTAAAGTAGGGAAGCATGATATATTAGAGAGAAACATGATATATGAGATGGAAAAAAATAAAAAAATACTTTAACAGAGAAATGTAAGCAGTGGGTGTGATTGGTAGAGTTGATATTGCAATAAATTTCAATGTCCAGAAACTTTGTGATTGGTGAAAAAAGAGGCTACAGGCTGGAAGAAGGATGGACTATGAGAGCATGCCCCGAGAATATGGCAAGTGTTCTAGTTAACATTCTATTGTGATAAAAGTCCAAAAAGCCAATCTGGGAAAGTGAATGGCTAATTCATCTCAAAGGTTGCAGTCCATCATCAATAGAAGCCAAGGCAAGATCCCAAAGCAGGTGCTTGAAATCACACAAAATGCTGTGTACTGCTCTGCTCAGCTAGCTTTCCTCTGAGGCTCAGGATCACTAGCCTAGGGATGGCACTGCCCACAGAGGGCTGAGCCATCCTCCATCAGTTAGCAACAAGAAAATGCCAAAGAATCATGGCTGCAAGCCAGTTTGATGGAGTCAAATCTTCAACTGTGTGTCAAATAGACAGCCAAGATTAGCCATCACAGCAAGCCAGAAGGGGAAAACATAAACCTCAGGTTACTGTGAAGAAAACTGGGATTCTACGTTCAAAGTGAAATTTCCATTGTAGGAAGAAAGATTCAATATGGTTTATGGCAGAAGTGAAATAATCAGTAAAATGATGAGTGATTATAAGCCCAAGCCAGAAAGGAAAAGTTGGTAAATTTGACTATTGAAGACTCTTCTAAAGGCTGCAGGGTAGCATGGGGAGGAGCTGTTGGCTGACAGCACCTTTGACCATCCTTCCAGTGTTTTGTGGAAAGGTTCCTATCAGAAATCCTACCCCTTACTACAGAGACCAGGTCCCATATACAAGCCTGAATCATCAACTGCATGCCAGAGCTTATGTTCTAGAGAAATGGAGGAGTCCATTCTGCTTGATGATTTGGGAAAGGCTGCATCCCATTTTCAGAGCCATATATGTTGAAAGCTTCTAAAGCAGCACCAGGCACATTGTCTAATGCCAGTATTCTTGGTGCCATACACTGCAGTGCCCACACTCATGATCCTAGTGTTAGTCCTGAGCTCTGTACAATGATTTAACTCTGGAGTATGATTTGTTTCCTATTGCTGCTGTCTCCAAATCCTGCCTCTTTGACCATCAGAGAAACTTCAAATCTTAATATTCCACTTTGCTTTTAAAGCAACAGGAGGTTTATGACTGCTATTTACAATGAAGACCCCACATAAATTTTTCCTGGGTCTTCCAATTTAAATAGGAGGTTTTTCTTTCTCAGAATGCATGGAGTGAGCAAGATATGGTCTGGAGGAGTTCAAGTCCAAATTCACATGGCTCTTTCTGACAAGTACAGTGTGTTTGCTTTCTTCTCTTTTCTTTGAAGAAAAACCATTTTCTATCTCTCAGAACCTTTCCACCACAGTTATTACCAGACATAACATAATTAATTAAATTTTAAATCTTCAGTTATAGAGAGAGACCACATTGTTTTGTGTCTGGGTATCTATCTAATCCCCTCCTACCCAATAAAGCAAAGAATGGTATTTCATCCTATTTTAGCCACCCATGATCAAAAAGAGGCCACAAAAAGTCATCATGACCATGAGATCTACAGGTGATTTAGGTATGATTTATATTTATCTTTACTCCTTGTTATCACTCTCTAAGGGAGCCTTTTTCTCATGAATATTAGTGAACAGGGGAATAAGAATGTGATGACTATTCTTGGCTGTCAATGTGACTATATCTGGGATTAACTAACAACCAAAAATGGAGGGCACATCTGTGGGAGATTTCTGCTTATTTTGAAGTAGGAAGATCTACTTCCAGTCTGAACCTTTGAGGTAGGAAGTCACACCTATAATTCAGAACATAAATCCAGATGTAATCTGGACCACTCCTTCTGTTGGAAGCATATAGAAGTACATGGAAGAAGGAAGCTCTTACTCTTTCTCTGCTTGCTCTCTCCTTGTTAGCACATCCATTCCTTCACTGACATTAAAGCATACTTCCTTAAGATTCCAGCATATACTGGACCAGCTAAGACATCCAGTCTAGTGGAATGAGCATCTACTGGATTCTTGGATTTTCCATTCCTAGCCAGATATTGTTGGAATTAGCTAGAGCACAGCTTATAAGCCAGTCTAACAAATACCCTTTCCATAGAGAGATTCATTTTGTAACTTCTGTTCTCTATAGAACTCTGGATAATACACCAGACATGTAGAGAGGAAATTCTAGAACAGTTAGGGTCTCATAACAGTCTCAGCTCACTTACAAATTCTCAGTGGCCATCTTCCCTTAACCTTAGCGTTCCTCATGTGCTGCTCACTTCAAAGAACTCAACCCTCCTCCTTCACATCATCCTGATCTAATTCTTTGACATGCTTTATTTCTCATATTATTAGGTATGGATGTTAAGGAGGCAAAGAGCCATTCTTAGGCAGTGCTTATAAACTGAGTGTTCAACTATCCTTGGGTAAAGTAGTGAAAAGATTCTAATGAGGCTGAGAGAAATCTCTAGCTTTGGAAGGAGGAGGTGCTGAATGACTTCCCCTGTGTCACAAGAGAGACTCCTGGAAAGGAAACCTCAGCTTCTGGTCAGTTCATGGAGAACTAATTAGCAAGGAGGCAAAGACTGTGCCCCATGACATCAGCAGACCCTTTGCTGGGCATTCTGTTGTATCCTGGACAGCTCTTGGAATCCCCAGTGATGTCACTAGTGTTGAAGCAGCACCAACATTCTTTAGGACATTGGTTCACTGACCACAAGTTTGGCCTCTAGACATGTTATCCAGACTCAGAGGTCTATTTGGGAAAGACCAGAGTGAGGCAGAATGAAGCTGGTCCTAGATCTCCCTGGAAAACATGGGGGAATAAGTTGTTTTGGGGAAGACTCAGTGAGTTCTGGGAATGGGCTGGGGAGTTTTCTGGATGTTTTTAGGCTTGAGCCTTCCAGGGCTAGGACTCAGGAACTGGGAGCTTCTGGTAAGCAATAGGCCTATCCTGATTCTCTGGGTTCCTAAAGAGCAGACCAAGATCAAGGATCCATGCTGATTCGTTTGGCAGAGTCAGGAATTGAAAGGCTGAAACTGCTTTGCTGGGTACCCTGTGCTTTCACTCTGAGTGGGAAAGGAGGCACAGAGGAACTAATGAGATTTCTGTACTATAACTGTGTTTCACTTTCACTGGAGTCCTTTCATTGTGTGCCAGTAATAATGGGGAAAGGGGAGTACCCTTGCAAAGCCATAGGTTCTGATACTTTACGTTATAACCAGTAGCAGGGCAGGATCCACCAAGTGCTACTGTCTTCCAGGGATCCCTAAAGTTTTGAGTTCCCTGTTGTGGGTGGTACACAGATCAGTTCAGCCTGAGAACTGTTAGATGCAGTGGACCTGGACTGAGACTGTCCCCTTCCTAGTAGCTCTGAATGTCCTTGAATGTCAGTGAGGATGGCTTTGTGAATCTAGTGACTATGTTCTGCCCCTGTATGGCTTTACCATTAACATGAGACTCTGAAGCATAGAGCAAGTGACTTTGGCATCCCTATACTGCCTGAGTGCTTGTGGACAGTAACAATTTTCTCCAGGCTCTGAAAGCACATGGCTGAGGGCTCTGCAGCCAATGTGCATCCTCTACAACTGTGAGTAAGCCTTAAGAAGCTGTCCACTGTGTCACACTGTCCAGGGAGACAGAGGAAACCAGCTGATTTCTAAGACATCCACCCCTCTATAGAGAGATGGAAGAACTGACATCCACAGAGGGGAGACTCAAGTCTGGGCTTTCAGAACCTGCCTGGGCAAAGTCTCATCTGTCAGTCACTTTCTGCGCATCCTTCACTGAGTCAGGATTAACTGAGATGAAGCAGTGTGTAGAGCAGGCACTGTCCCTTGACGTCTAGAATTGGGTATTACTGAGATAGCTCACCTTGTCTAGCATGACTTGTCAGTGTGATATAACATCTGAAAGGACACAGTTTTCCTCACATCACTCATTTCTTCTGGGATCCACCAAGTACACTTCTGAAGCCACAGTCTAGACTTCTGGTGAATTTTCAATCCAGACCAAACAGGGTGCTAGTTCTTCATTTTAGTACTGTCAGTAAATTCAAAAGTGTGAAGTGGGGCTCTGGGAAAGGTCTATGGTGAAGGACGCCTATTAATCTGTCCTCTTGTGCCCTTTGCCTGACTCTCTCATGCTCCAAAGGATGTTGTAATTTAAGCTGGCTGTGTAGCCTTTCCTAAGGTCATGTGCATTGTCACAGGAGGCTCCAGTCAAGGAATTTGGCTCTTGTGTAGCTCTAGGTGAAACACCTCAGCAGTGACACACTACATACTATCCCCATGACTATGACACATTTGATTTTCTGTACATGCCTTTGCATGTCTGTGTGTGGCCTCTCACTAGCCATTTGTCTCCAAATTCCACAAGCACTCAGTCAGGAATGGAGACTTACACTTGTGGGAATGTTTGCTCCTGTGTCTCAGGGCTCACCTGAAGAGCCCCAGTCCTTATCATCTCCAGCCTGACATGTCACTAGTTGATCACACATTTGCTCACATCATGAGGGCTGGAATGTATTCTGCTGATGATTTGGGGTAATTTTCCTCATTAACTATGGGACTTTCCTTTGTTCTGACAAGGCACCCACAACTTTCAACACACCCACATACTATAACAACCTTGGGGACTCTCCACAATTTGCTTGTTCACATCAGGGGACCGATTTTCTTCTCCACCATCGTGACCTAAAACCCTAGTAACCTTTATTTCTCATGTTATTGGTTAGAGATCTGAAGAATTGATGAGCCATTTCATCGGATGTGTTTGGAATAGAGACTTCAACTTCCCATACATGAAGTAGTAAAAATATTCAAATGAAGCATAGAGAAGAGATATGTGGCTTTGTAAAGACAATGTACTGAAGTACTTTCCTTATGTTTCTGGAAAGGCTCCTGAGAAGGGCAACATGGCTTTTTGTGCATTGCAGAAGAGCTGGTTAGTTGATAGATGAGGCCTCATGGAGATGACCCTGGTAGTCCCTTCTCTGGAAATTCTGTTGTATCCTGGAGAGCCCTTGGTATTCTCTGTGATGTTACCAGTGTTGTGGCAACACCAAATGCCTGTAGGGTATTTGTTCAGTGTGCATAGACATGTGTGTAAGGCTGAGATGGCTGCTTGGGAGAGAGAATAGAGAACATGGACTAACCTGAGAGAGGCAAAGGAAGCTTGCCTTTGGTCTTAGTGTAAAACCTGGAGAAATAAATGGTTTGGTGAAGAAAATGAATCCTGAGCAGGGGATAGCGAGATTCCTGGAGGAGGTGAACTTGAGCTGGGGCTCAGCATCTGGGAGCTTCTGGGAAACAATGGGCTTATCCTGTTTCTCTGGGCTTCTTAAGAGCAAACCCAGAGTCAAGAGTCTTTTATGGTCAGATTAAGAAAGCCATGAATTATTCAGGCTGCAGCTGCTTTTCTGGGAACTCCTTCATTTCATTCAGACTGGCAAAGAGGGGCAGGAGGAACTGATTGACTAATGAGCTGTCCCTCTCTGGGTAGGGTATTGCTTCACTTTATCCTAGTGGATTCCTGCATTTTCCATGGGAATCTGATGCTAATAAGAAGGGAGGGAAATTCCCCTGGCCATCTACCAGGGCCTCAGACATTCAGATGGTTTGGTCCTGGGCACGTGTGATCAGGACTTGGTGCTGCTAAGCTTTAGGGACATGAAGACTTACCTGCATCACATCAGATAAGAGCTGACACTGTCCTACAAATCTACATGGCTGGGATACATTATGTCTTCCAGGGCCAGGGGACTGCACTAGGGAGTGAGGCACAAGCCTAGCCTTGCTGATTGAGGACAGAGACATAGATCATGGGCACCAGTTTGAGGATAGCTGCCCTGCTCTTTGAGAGTTTCACTGGGTCCTTAGCATTTCCTCTTCCTCGGGCTTCTTGGGACTCATCATGGACTCTATTAACCTTAAGCCATTCAAGTACACAAGTTCACTTTTCTTTATCTACCTGCAGGGACTACAGAGGAGGCACCATCCCAACTCTCCACCTTCACTGAGCAGGAGCAGTAGATGAAAAAAATAGAGAAACTCACAAGCCGGCTACATAATATGACATGCGAGAGAAATGAGCTGCGTGGAATCCTAGCCAATTACACCAACAAGGATTTGAACAACAAGTAGTCATTATGCCCCGTTCTCTGCTGACCATCTTGATACCACAGTATCAAGCCCAGGTTTCCTGAGGAACAGGAGACTGTACATCCAGGGTGTCCTGGTGCCTAAACTAAACTTCCTGAGTGCATTCAAGATGCAGAACTTGGACCCTGGGTAGGAGTGAGATGGGGACACAGGCTGTTCTGTTTCCTCCAAATGAAAAGCAGAGCCTGTGGCCTGAATCACAGTCTGGGGATAGGGAGAGTAGTGTGTGAGCTCTCAACATGCATTTCAAGATGCTTTGACAAATGTTGACTTGGGGGGGTGCTAGGTCCTGTTAGTTTGTTGTGAGTCTTTGTACTTGACCAGTGGATGTTTGTGTCTGAAAGCTCCTAGCAGCAGCTGGGGCAAGGGGCCTCGTCCTATTCATCCATCTCAGTTTGTAGCAGGAAGGCCTGGAGCTCCTCAGTGCTTCTTTCTGGTCTTCTGCCTTATGCTCTGAAATAGTGTGTGTGTGTGTGTGTGTGTGTGTGTGTGTGTGTGTGTGTGTGTCTGTGTGGGTCTATGTGCTCCTGAGTGTCCTGGCTCTGTGGCATGGTCTGAGAATTTTACACAGTTTCCAGCAGATGGCACTGCTGAGGCCAGGGAAGCCCACTTTGAGCAGCACTCTTCTTGGGCACTGTGCTCATCTTGGTGGAACATTGGAATAACCAGTGGAGTTTATAAAGCCATCCTGAAACTGGGACTCCTCCCTGCAAATTCTCATTGTGTGCTCTGGTCCTCTGTGCAGCAATAGACACCAAGATATGTGAATCCCTGTTGTGAAGACAGGAGAAATGTCATCATAGGTTTCTGGTGGGCCCAGATATGTGGCACAGACTCCTGGGAAGTTCTTAGAGAGCTTATCTATAACTCTAGGCCCACTGAGGGTGCTCATGTATCCCTAGCACCCCTCTTTGGACCAGCCGCATCTTCTGGCTCGGGGACAGGATGGGAAATTTAGTAAGCAACAGGATGTCCCAATGTGTAAGTGCCAGGCTGTGGCATCCATTGGTCTGGGGTAGTCCATGACCTACCCTTATTCATGTAATCCTTGTGGCCTGTGTTCATGAGGTTCTTTTCTCCTTGGGCCATGTCCTACCACAGGCTGAATTTTGAGCTTGAGATGCTCAAAATGGAGCATAAGCAGGTGATGTCTGACCTGCAAAAATTTCCCATAGAGATCATTGATGCCTTGGACAAGTGCACGGGGCTGATTGAGGAGACTGAATCCTTCAGGTAAGTGCCTGATTTATCTTGAGAGGAACTGTCTCTGCCCTTCTTTGTCCTTGACCCAAAGTGAGGGCTCTGGTTCCAGCCTGTCTGCCTCTTAGCAAGCAGCCTGCCTTGTGGCCTTTGGACTTGTGCCTCTTGGACTCAGTTTTGCTAAGTGTGGAAAAACACTGAGGCCCTACCATCATTGTTCTGCCAGCCTTGGGAGCCTTAGACAGAAAACTGGTTTGCACCATGAAGGGGATGTCTGGCAGCCCAGGTTCTCTGGGCACTCGCAGGGGCTTCACAGACCTGGTTACCATGGGACCTGTAGGCTGAATTTATTCCTGTTGGGACTTCTTCCCTCCTTCTGAGAGTGTTTTCCCTCTACCTGCTGCTTTTTTCCCAATATCATGATCAGTTAAGCACAGTTGTGGGCTGCACCTTGTTCTCAAAGGCACAGGATCCCTTTTGGCATCAGGGTTTTCAGAAGTAGTTTGAATCTCTCTGGAATTTGGTTATTCTCTGGATTTGGCCTGCCTCTGAGTGATGCTGACTTGGCTACTGAGAGCTCCATTCTTGGGCTGTCTGCGGTCTGGGACTTTTCACAGTTGGTGGTATTTGGGGGTAGGAATGGCAAATGAAGGTTCTCTGGGGCTCACCATATTTTGGCGGTTGTACAGTTGCCTCCAATGCCAGGTCCTCTGAGATTGGACTCAGCGGAAGGAGAGTGTATATGTGTTGAGACTGAAGAACAGACTGCTGTGGAAGGAGCAGATTGAACTGCAAGAGTCCTGTGAGGAGCTGAAGAGGCTCTTGAAGGAGGCTCATGAGAAGATCTGTGACCCTTGTGCTGAGCAGCAGCAGGTAAGCTGAGGCAGCAGGGGCAGGCGCCCACCTTCCAACCACAAACATAGAGACACCCAAATAACCATCCACCCATCCATCCAGACTCCCAGCTACATACCATCCAAGTGTTGATTTCTGTGATCATTCCAGAGTCTTTCTGGAGAGTTAGCCTCTTGCAAGAATCTGGATAATTGTCAAGCAAACCTACCTGCTCTGCTAGAAGCTGCAGTACATTGAGAGAGCTGGGTCAGTCACATATTACACACCTACATGTCATTATGATCAGAGGGCTGCTATGCAGGGAGGTACTTAGGGAACAGCACAAAGCTTTCATTGATGATGTCAGTGGCCTCTGGCTCATTTGCTTTGCAAAGGTCATGTGAGATCACAGGGAGGAAGCAGCCTTCAAGGACTAGAGCCCAGTGCCAGTGCAAAGTGAGTGGTTCTCTTTGTCAACGTTTTGGGTGGCATGTGGTCTTCTCCTTTCTTCCTGCATCCCAATGTGTTCTCTTCCTTTTGCCAAGCTCTTGGTTCATAGTGACAGATGCCTTAGTACCACCTTGTCAGTCCTTTTTCTGGGCATGGTGCTGGACAGTTCTCTGGGAGCATCCTGGAGTTTCCAGTCCGGAGCTGCCTAAATGACTATACATGTGGGAGGACTTTGACAGGGTGAGGGTTGGGGTGACAGATTTGAAGCTTCAAGAGAACATTTTCCCCAATCCCCTCAACATAGTCTAAATAAGCTGTGTGCTGCCCTAGGAAGTTTTAGGCCTCAAAGGATGCATTGCTGTATTGTGGGTCTCAGTTGAACCACCTGATGTGCATAGTCTAAATTCAACTGTTTATTCAGCATGATGTCCTGTGCATTGTTTCCTGCTCACTTCTGATTTCTGTGGTCTATGTATGATCTATGCAGATGAGTCTAAATGTGTACGTTGGTGGGCGTGTTCAGAGGCTACATAGTTAAATCCCATGTTGTTATCCATTGCTCACTCTCTTATTCCTTGGAGCTCAGGCCTTTCTCTGAACCTAAAATTTTCTGTTTGGGCTAATCTGGCTGTCCAGCACTCTTTGGATCTCCTGTCCTCCAAGGTAGACCTTCTGTCTTTTTTGTTCTCATCCAATTCCTACAAGTTTCAGTTGCTCAGAAAGAGGAAGGATGTGGTAGCTTTCTCTTTCTTCATTTACTTTTATTGTTTTGATGTTAATGTATTTTCTAATAAATAACAAAAGTCAAACAATACAGATGTTTTAAAAATAAACAGTAGGCACAGAGCTTAAAACCACAGGAAATGTCTGGTTTGTCTCATTGTCTTCACAACACAGAATCCCACAGTGCATCTTCTTGTTGACATTGTGTTTCTGACTACATCATGTGCATGACTGTATCTTAGAACAGATTCCCTCTCATAGCTGTGTAGAGTGCTGCATTCCTGAAAAACACTGTAGGTCACTTCACTGGCCTCCTTCTGACTGACATTGGGGCTGTTTTCATATCATATGCACTGCAAACTGTTAAAAACTTCCTGGGTTTTGACCATGGGTCACTTTCTTTCTCTTGATCTAGGCAGGGTCTTCTGTGGAGGAGCCAGGGTAGGTTTAATAGAGAGACTGTGATGGATCAACTTGGAACCCATGGGATCAGTGAGTCTTGGGATAGATAAAGCTCATGAAAGTAAAAGTAAGTGCAGAACAGGGTAGCAGAGCCTGGTTGAGTCTAAGAGTCTTGTAGACAGCAGCATGGACCCACTCCCCTGCTGCAGACGACTTTCTGAAAGGCAGCCTTTTCTACCTGGCTATTCTGGGATCAGAAATGTGTGTGTGTGTGTGTGTGTGTGTGTGTGTGTGTGTGTGTGTGTTTGTGTGCTGGGTGTGAGCTGTGTGATGCATTTCTGTACATCTCTGTGTGTGTGGACCTATATTTGTGTTTTTAAGTGTCTCTGTCTGTGTCTGCCACCTCTTGTGTGCATGATAGTGTCACTTTGTGTGTGTGTGTGTGTGTGTATGTGCTCATGTCTGGTTGTGTGTGTCTATGGTTCTTGTATGTATAGGTTTAAGTGCTTGTGTGTGTATGTCTGTGTGTATGGATGCTTATATGTGCAAGTATGTGTTTGGATGCATCAATATGTTCACTTTTTTGTATGGGAAACATCTTTAATGATGATGGAGTCCAACTTTGTTGAAAAAAGTACTGTGCACACTCACTTTGCATCCATCTAATATTATATGCTGCTGCCCATCTTTCCACATGTCCACCTAGCTCACTAGAACACAGGGACAGAAAAACTACACTAAGTCAATGGTTTTCAGGTGTTTGTAGAGGGAATAATATTTATTACAAGAAAAGTCTTGGGAGCATACCAAAGAAATATGGTACAGGAAGATGAGGAGGAGACCACTGTGGCAATCAAGGTGTGTGAGAGGCAAGATAGGCTGACTGAAGATTTGTGTCCTTCTCTGCTCTGCATGAATGGTGACTGCACACTCAATGGTCAGGTGGCTCACTGTGTCTTCTGGTGCCCTGTCTTGTCCTCATCTGCATTGCCTGCTACTACTTTCTTTCCAACTTGGCTAACTTTTCTCAGTTATCATTTTCCTTGAAGGTAGGACTGGATTTTATTTGTTGAGGGATTCTGACTTACAATGTGGTTCTAGCTGCATATAAGTTCATCAGAAATTACCTAGCCAGGCTGTGGTATGAGAATGGGGCTGTCTCAGTGCACACCATAGGCTCATGATGGTCTAAAGCACTCACCACATGCTGTAGCACTCAGTAACTGCTTTTTTTGAAATTTCTTCATTCTGAGTTATAATCAGCCTCATGGAGGGTTGGGATCAGTGAGGACTCTCAGCCATTGCTGGTGGTATAACATGATATAGCACAGTGAGAAGCCACAGACTCTTCTTCAGAAAGTTAAACTGCAGTTCACAGGTGAACCAGTGATTCCAGAACATGAAGTAGGTGTCCAAGGAGAAGCTAGGGGACGTTAGTGCTGTAGCAGCATTCCTCAGAGTAGCCTCAAAGTAGAAACTATCTTGATGTCTACATTCACTGAGTGAAAAAGTACAATGTGATTGAGCCCTTCCATGAATCGTTCAGCATGAAATAATACATGTAATCATTTGGCCCTGATCAGCCTTTTGTTGCTCAAAGAAATCCTTGACACAATCACATTACAGGGAGGAATTGTTGATTTTGACTCGCTGTTGTGGAGATTCTCTAGGTTCCTGGGCTTCTGGGTTTTCTAGTTTTCTCTGACGTGAGGCAGCCTGTGGTAAAGGGAGTTCCTTTTGGAGGAAGTTGCTCACCTTGGGGCCAACTGGGAATTAGTGAATAAGACCAGTGAGCTGGTCCAGTTGTCCTGTGCTGGGGAACATTCCTATACTGCACAGCCTAGGGACTTCCTAAGCAGGGTTGGCTAACCAACCAGTACCGGAGAGGTCCACAAGTCTGTGCATTAGTTTCACAGGAGAGGCACTTCAATGATTGAGCTGCCTGTTTCTCATGGCCACTGTATTCTTCTCTCATCCTACAAAAGTTAATCTTCTTCTCAACAGTATCCCTGGTGATTGCTCCTTATATTAACATTAGCTGGGAAATTAAACATGTTACTGCATTAGAGTGTGCTTGTATGTGTGCACACATGTACTTGTGTGTGTTTATGAGTTTGTGTGCATATGGTGAGCAAGCCACCACTGAGAACACAGTCTTCTAATGAACAGGAGCAAGAGAGTCTGGATGAAATACTGAAGGACCTGCTGAAGCAGAAGGAGCTGGTCACCCAGCAAAGGGACTTGGCAGAAAAGCTACAACATCACTTCAGTGTCACTGAGATGAGGTAGGAGCCCAGGCTTGGAGGAGTGGTTAGAACCATGTAGATCACCTGTATCTGGATCTCTGTCCTTTTGGGATTCCCACCATCTGAATAGCTCCCAGCCACAGCCAGGGAAAGAACACCTCAGGATATTGTAGTGGCCCGGTCAACAAGAACTTCTCCAGGAAACACTATGTTTGATCCGTAGTGTTCTGGGGAGTGTGTATCCCTTATTCCCTTCTGAGCTCTCTGATATCTTCTTAGTACCTTGTCCCCTGTGTCTCCCAACAAATCTCCCTATGGTAGTCCTCAACCTAGCAGGAGGAGGGTTAGTGGTGGAGGACCATGTGTGCTCCTGGCACTTTATTTTCCATCCAGAACATCACCTTTAGAGAGAAGTTCCTACCTTTGCACAGATCTGCATGCAGCACACTCCTGCAGATTACAGGTTCTCTGCAGTGTGCATCTGTTTCCTGTGAAAAAATTTTACTGTTGTAAGAAGGTTTAGGGGTTGAGGAGTTGAACCTATGCAGTTTTGTATACTGAAGGAATAATCAGATCCTTCACTGCTTTTATTTTGTAGGATCCCTAGAGGGTCTATATTCAGTTTTCCTCTGTTCACCTGGTATCTAATCAAGGCCATGCCTATCTGACCTGAACTGTAACTCAGACATTGGTAAACTGTTATTTTTCTAAATAATGTATCTAGACAACTGGAGAAATGTATCCACTTTCTTGCCTAGCACAGTGTAATGCTCAATTCATCTTCTAGTAGATTTTAAAAGCTGAGAATAAAATGCAGGCTCAGTTATACTCTGACCCTTCTCCCTTGGGGAATGCCGGGAATGACCTCAGTGGAAAGGTCATGCTGGACTGTCCAGGTGACTAGAGCTGGTTCAGGCTCAACAGCTGACATGGAAGGTCCCCACCAGGCCTGTTCCCTAACTGCCTTCCTCCTCTAGGTCAGAAAATCTCCAGTCTGAGTTTGAACAGGATGAGAGCCTCCTGCAGACAGAGCTGCTGCAGCAGGAGCAATAAGTGTCCCGACAAGTGAGTCACCCTTGCATCCCATCTCCAGCAAATATGGTGTTGGTGGGGACCTGGGGGTTCCTGACTTTGGCTTTCAGTGTGAGTAGGCCCTGATTTTTTTTAGCCTGTGGTGCAGTCAGGCTGCTTCTGGTTCTTATTGCCTTTCCTTCTCACATAGCAGATCTTGAGAGAACTGAGGAGGCCAAAGAAGCCAAAGATGCCTTGAACCCATGAAGCTCTCCACCTCAGATCGAGGTCTGCTCAGAAGACATCCCTTATAGCTGTGATCTCACCAGTGAGGCAAATACCATCTGACCTCCAGGTGATCCAGCCCTAATCAATAGGTCTGTTGACTCAGGATTCCTGAAGAAAAGAAAGCATCACAAATGAACTCAAGACAGAAAAACCTGAGACAATAATTACTGGGAACCCTGACATTCAACAGCAAGTGGACCCTGTGAGGGCTACAACAACATGGAGGGTAGAGATGTTGGTGAGCAAGACATTTTCTGACAGGTTAATGTCGATGGCTTTGGCAAGCTAACTGAATCCTCAGCCCTCCCTAGGTGGAGGGAAATCTGTCATGGAAGACTGTTGATGTCAAGCTGTTCCTGACAGACTACACCAAAAAACCATCATTTTTCATTCTCCAGGCCAGTGCTGAAGCTGACTCCATGTCCTGCACAAGTGTTGCTGAGGATAATGCACCACAGAGATCTCCACAGTCCATCATTCCCTGGGTTAGACATTTTTTCCTACATATTTAAAATCAGTGGTTATTTCTCCATTTCTCAGCTTGAACTGAAGTGACTGGTCCTGAGAAAGGATTTATAGAAGACATCTGAGTTACTCTTTGATGTTTCTTGGTACTCAGATGCTGCCCACATATTTGTGGGGTCTCTAGTAAGCACACAAGAGTCTGTATGCTGAAAGAATCAAATAGTGACCAAGACATTACAGGATCAGCAGTGTGTGATAATTTATCAAAAGCTTCCCAGAGGGGCACAAAGAATGCTCTAGAAAATGTCTCATCCTTAGTCTCGGTGAAGGCTTGGCCTACAAAGCCTGAAGGAGGCATGACTATACTAGTTTTGAAAAGGCTTTCACATTCGCTGACTGCCTTCCTACCATGTTTCCAAGGCCAGCCACAGGCTGTAGGTCTGTGCTGCTAACTGTGCAGCAGAGAATGCTGCTGGCCTTAATTGTTTTTTGTTTGGTTTTTGGTTGCTTTGGGTTTTTTGTTTGTTTGTTTTCTTTGTTATAGATTGAGATTTTGCTATTTATTTTTTCTTTCTTTTGTTCTTGTTGTTATTTGGGTATTTTGCTAAGGCTGTTCACTGTTTATATTGACTGCTCCCTTTAAGCCCCTATTGAGTAATATTACTGAATTTTATTAATAATAAAGTGATTTTGAACTTTTCTGTCTTAGAACCTATTTCTTTGGTCAGGTGTATTGTGTCACTCCAGTACCCCAGAACCTCTTGTAACGCCAGAACTCTTGTGTGCCCTGCTTGGGCTACAGAGTGGATTCCCAGGCAGCCAGGGCTACACAGGGCTTTGGATGTGGATGGTGTTGTCAACTCTGTGGATTCCCATTGCTTGATGGAAAAAGTATCCATACTGTATCCTTGTGGTCATATATTTAGCTATCTCTAACTATAGCATTCTGTATATCCACTTCATGATGTGATCATGTGCACCACATTCATGAGAAGTACAACTGTATTGCTGTAAAGCCTCTCAGGAAATGAGAACATTTACTAAAGGAGTATGAGAGAAATCCATGGCCTGCTTGCCACCTGGAGCCATGATGATGTCCCTTCCTGGTCTGCTGCCAAGGGCCATGTCCTCTCCATGGCCCTGACACAGCTGTGGGAGTCTGTGTTGATACCCATGCAGCCTCTACCACTGAGGGCCTGGCAGCCACCTGCAGTCTTGGCTACCACCTGTGGCCATGTTAGAGTCAAAGGGATATGCCCCTAAATGGGACATATGTGTCTTAGAAGCCTGTGCTGCTCCCTAGGAGTTTAATGACATCAGGGTTGTAGCTATTACTGAGGGTCATATCTGGGTCCATGGACCTGCTGCAGCCAGGGTCTCTGTTGATATCTCAGGCATCTGTTGTCATCAGAGATGCTTGGAATTTGGGCTACCACCATGGGACATGGTGCTGGTGGGTCCTTGCCAATCTGTGTGACCTTCAATGCCAACCAGAGCCATGGTGATATCCAGGCCTGGGCTACAACTTTGGAACATGCCTAGGTCCATGCTGCAAACACAGCCAGGATCATTATTCATATCCACAGCCTGTATGGCCACCAAGGGTCACACAGAGGTATGTAGGGGTCTGGGCTGTCACCTAGGACCATGATAGTGTCTAAGTTGTGTGTTCCTGCAGGAGCCATACAGATCTGAGTGGCCTGTATTGCCACCAGGGACCCTGGTGTCCTCCAGGCCTAGGCTGCTGTCAAAAGTCATGTCTGGATTAACAGACTTGGTCTATGGTGATGTCAGTGGCTCCTTTTACTACTGAAGACAGGATAGAAACTCAAAGAGTTAACCCCATACTTCGCTGGCCTTAGCACTAATGAGATCTGAACTTGCCCCTCACCCACTGCAGTACTGGGGAGAGTGGGTTCTGCACCTGGACTGAGCAGCACAGTAGAGCTGACCCTGTTGGTTGAGGTGTCAGTGAGCTGGCCCTGAGGCTGTGAGAGCAGAAGAGCTGAGTCTACCCTCTTCTTCTGCCTTGTGTTGGCCAGGGTACGGGAAAGATCCCTGTCCCACCTGAGCAAATGCCACCTTCAGCTGGTGGGATAGTTGGACTTTGGGCATGAGAACAGAAGAGCTGGGTCAGCATCTCACCAACTGTAGGAACTGGGTTTGTGGGCCTGGTACATCACCTCAGCAAAGCACTAGAGCTGTACCTTTACTCTGAGTGTGGGAAAGTTAGATTTGAGTGCATGAGAACAGGACAAAGGGCCTCTCTCCATTCTGCCCATTGCATGGGATGACCTTGGTGGGGCAGTGCTGGAGAGCTTGCCTGGGTGGAGATGATGAAGGAAAGCAGGTAGCTTGACCATCCCAGGTATCGCCAACCCAGAACCATGACTATGAATTATCCAACCCTAACATTGTCTTTATCCATGGACTGCTGGAGCAGGTAAAGGGCCCAGTTCTGAAGATCTAAAGCTGCAGGATCTCTACGACACAAGGCATCAATAGGATCTCCAAGAAGAGTACAAGTGAAGGTCCATTATCTATAGTGTAGAGAAGCCAGAGAGGCCAGGAACACTTACAAGAAAAGATGTATGGATTAAAGGGTGTAATGTGTGACTCACTGGGCCACACTAAAACTTCCTTGCTAATTCTTTTGTTTGTTTGTTTGTAAATTTGGGTTTTCAGTTTTCCTTTAAATTTTATTTTGCTTAGGACAGAGCTCAGATGTGATGGAAAGGATAAGGGGAAAAGTTGGATTGGGATGCATCATGTGAAACCAACAAAGAATAATAAAACATTTAAAATAAAAAAATAGAAAAACCAGAGATATCTGCCTCTGGTTTTCTTAAAATATAGCATCAATGAAAAACCAGACTGTGGACAGAACAAATTCCAAGATATGTTGGGACTTTTTTGGCCTTAACTACGAATGGATTCAATTTCTTAAAGGTTTATTTCTTTTATATGTATGAACATTTTGCCTGCAGCAGGGCTGCACACCACATGCATGCCATTCCACCAGAGGCCAGAAGATGAGATCAGATTCCACCTGAACCTGGAGTTACAGTGGCTTTTTAGCTGCTCTGTTGGTCCTTTGGGAGAGAAACTACTCAAAATGCAGCAGCCATCTCTTCAGACCCTGCACTTGACTTTTGTCCTTCTAGCCATGTGTGCTGTATTAGTTTGGCTGAATCACCCCCAAGCAAAGAGAAATTTCAGGAGACCAGTACAGACAAATACATGATGTAGGCATGCTAATTGTCTTAGGATGTCAAGCATCCATGCAAGGCGTTGGTGGGTTCAAGATCCTGCTCCAGCATCGCTTATTGTCAGGGTTGGAGCAGATCTGTCACATCTCGTCCTGGATGACAATGAAGATTAGGGCCATCTGATAAGATGCAGAATTGAGAAGACACTCCTGGTGGTGGAGGTGTGGATAGGACTCCCTCTTGATGGTCCAGCTAAGCAGTGTTGGGAGGAAGCTTCACACCAGCCAGAGTGGATAGAGCCTGCAGCAAAAGAGACATGACAGTCATGAGGAGCATGTCTGTACAAGGCTAGGAAAGGAGAGGGATGGTTGATAGTGTTCTTTAACCACAGCTGATCTCACTGTGTCCTGAGGAAGGGTTTTTTCCAGATGAGTGCTTTATTTTTATGAAGCTCCCCTGGACCAGATCTGCCTTCTGAGACTGACAGTGAATCACAGAGTTAATGTGTGGAGGAAGTAATCCTGTGGGACAACAAATTGGTGCTGTCAAACAAGGGTAGAAAGAATCTACTCTTTATGAATAAAGAACATAAACACACCAAGCATCAATACAGATACAAAGCTTATGAATTCCATGGATGACATGATCAGCTGGAGAGACGGATCAGTGGGCAAAGGTAACTTCTGCTAGGCCTACAGACCTGAGTTACTTTTCTAGGACTCACATGATTGAAGGAGAGAACAAACCTCTGAGAAATTGTCCTCTGATCTTACTACGAATGTAGGTACATGGTCATGGTCCACAAAAGCTAATACTTTCTATTCCTAAAGCTTTCTATTTCTCATTTACCCTAGAATCTTTCCATCTGAGACACTCTTTTAATTATATTACTCTGCATTCCGTTTGAGAGATTTGGGACATTTGCTATTTTATTCTTGTTGTTGAGATGTTACAAGATCTAAGAAGGCCAATAGCAAAGCATCACCTGAAGAACGGTTAAGGGAAAGTGGCCACTGGGAATTTATGACATAGCTGAGACACAAACTACTCTAGAATGTCTTCTCTACATGCCTGGTGTACTATTCAGGGCTCTCTAGAGTAACAGAAGTTATAAAATGATCCTCTCTATGGAAAGAATATTTGTTAGAATGGCTTACAGGCTAATAGCTAATCCAACAATATTTGGCTATGAATGGAAAGTCCAAGAATCCAGAGTCTGGCAGCACCTGACTGGACTAAGAGGAGAGTCTTTATCTTCATACTCGAATACCTCAGTCCCTAGGTATACCCTGCACCCCTACACTACCATCCATTGCAGTTCTGGTTTCAGTCCAGTTGGCAGACAGACCTCCTGCACACAGGTCAGTCTACCACCATCCCACATCAGACCCTGTAACCCAAGCTCCACCTCCCCCAAATCCCACCCACCCGCGGAGCCTGCACCTGTTCCCTGAGACAGAGCCTGTCAGCACCTTACTGGACTAAGAGGTGAGTCTTTATCCTCATACCGGAACACCCCAGCCCCTAGGCTGCACCTGTTCCCTGAGACAGAGCCTGCCAGCACCCGACTGGACTAAGAGGCCATTTGGCAGGCAGAACTCCTGCAAACAGGTCAGACTACCACCATCTACCACATGCTAAGACTGCAGATACTCCCTGAGACAGAGCCCACTAGCACCAGTTGGACTAAGAGCTGTTCCCTGAGACAAAAATTCCATCAGCATCGACCAGACCAAGAGCCCCCACTGGATCAAGAGTATCAATAAGACCAAGAGAGGCTCCCTCAGACACAGACACCACTTGCAGCAAATAGAGAAAGAGATGGGTAGACGCCAGTGCAAAAATACAGTCAACAACATAAAAACCAATATGGCTCCATATCCAGAATCTGCATCAGCAAGACCTGAACATCCCAACACAGAACAAACAGAAGATATCTACCATAAAATGACTTTAGGAAGATATTAGAGATCTTAAAAGAGGAAATGAAAATTTTCCTTAAATCAAGGAAAAGTCAAACCAAAAGTAGGAAGAAATTCAGTAAGTCCCTTGAAAGCCAAGAGAAAGCAATTAAACAAGTGGGGGAAACAGTTAAAGATTTGAAAAATGGAGACATTAAAGAAGACACAAACTGAGGTAATGCTGGAAGTGGAAAATCTGAGTAAACGAATAGGAACTACAGATGCAAGTATAACCAACAGAATGCAAGAGATGGAAGAGCGGATCTCTGGCATTGAATACGGTAGAGGAAATAGATTCATCAGTCAAAGAAAACACTAAAGCCAACAAAGTCATGACCCAAAATGTCCAGGAAATTTAGGACACCATGAAAAGACCAAATAATAAAAGGGATAGAAGAATACCAACTCAAAGGGACAGAAAATATATTCAACAAAATCATAGAAGAAATTTTTCCCAACCTAAAGAAGGAAATGCCCATAAAATACATGGGGTCTGCATCAACTCCTGCCTCCAGGATCCTGTCCTGTTTGAGTTCTGGTCCTGATTTCCTTCAATGATGAACAGTGATATGATAGTGTAAGTCAGAAAAACACGTTCTTTCTCAACTTATTTTTAGTCATGGTTCTTCACTGAAAACAACAGAACACTAACCAGGACATTGTGCATGTCAGAGGACATCATTCAGGAGTTGGCTCTCCCCTTCTACCATGTTGAGGCAGGTCTCTCTTGTTTCTAGGATGTACTGTGTACTCTAGTCCAGCTGGCCTTCCAGCTTCCAGACAATTTCCAATCTCAACCCTACATTACTCTGCCGTGAGTGAAGGAATCACAGATGTGTGCCACTGTTCTGGGTTTTAGGTGATTTCTAGGGGTTGAACTCAACAGACTTGTACAGACAATGTGTGTACTAGTATCCCCCAGTATTTGCAAAGCCCTTGCTTTTAAAACTTAAAACATTTTGCAAGTCCAACTTCCCTTAGAAAAAAAGTCTCTTAATTGGGTCTGGTAAAAACAAACCAAAAACATTACATATTTTCTTACACCACAAGGGAAGAATGAGCACAGAAATATAATATTCAGATGGGAACATTACTAAAATCCAGCTTTACTTATTAAATCCCTACAACCCAATATCCAGCATCTGAAACAAATATGTTACTGGAAGTTTCTCTAGTCCCACTGAGCCCCTTATAAAATAATCACTCAGAGGCTTGATATTAATTACAAATTATATGGCCTATGGCTCAGGCTTCTTATTAGCTAGCTCTTATAACTTAACTCAACCCATAACTATCAATCTATGTATCACCATGTGTTCCTTGGCTTTATTTGCTTCCCATTACATGTTGCTCCTTGGGCAGTTGGCTAATGTCTCTCCTGCCTCTGCTTTCTCCTTTCCCTATCTCTCTTGGATTTTCCCACCAGGCTCCATCCCATTCTGCCATAGACCAATGCAGCATTATCTATTAACCAATCAGAGAAACACATATGCACAGTATACAGAAAGACATCCCACAGCACTCATGTGATTGATCTTCTGGGCTCCAAATGGATGGAGCATTCCTCCCTCTCCAGTTCCACTGCTTGCAACACATGCAGTGCAGCTTTTCTCAGGGTTAATCTGGCTCCACTCCATATCTGTGCTTCCCCTAGGTAGATGGACCGTGGTCTTGCCATCCACAATATTCTATGGCACTCTTTTTACCTCCTCTTCCACAGGGTTCCCTATGTCCTGAGGAGTCTGATTAGAGAGGTCCAGTTTAGGGTTGAGTGTTCAAGTTCTCTTCCTCTCTGCATATTGTCTAGTTGAGGGTCTCTGTATTTGTTCCCATCTGCTGCAGGAGGAAGCTGCTCCTATGATGGCTGAGAAATGAATTGTCTATGAGTATAGCATGATGTTGTTAGCAATCATTTTATTACTATGTTCCTTAAGATGAATAGTAGTATTTTGTTTTCCCCATAGACCCTAGCCTATCTAGTCTTAGGTTCTTGGCCAGCCAAGCAGTGCTGCGTATGCCTTTCCTGTCAGGGAATGGGCCTTTAATCAAGTCAGGTACTGGTTGATTACTCCCACAAGCTTTGTTCCACTACTGTACCAGCATATCTTGGATGCAGTCACCATTCTAGATTGGAGGTTTTGTAGCTGGGTTGGTGTTTACCTTTCTCCTTTGATAGTGAGCAGAGTACTCTTCAGTGCCATGAAATCTAGTCCATAAGCGATGAAGACTCTAGGGAGACACTAGCTTGATTTCTCCATGTTCAAGGAGTTGTGTCATTATCATCTTCAGGAACCCCACCTTCCTGTCAGTAAATGGAGAGCAACTAATAGCTTTGCAAAACCTTGGGTTGTTTGGGATCACCATTGGACACCTTTCACCTACAACTTGACTAGATGTAACCCATTGCCAGTATTGCAAGTTTCATTTGGTAACAAGAGATATCCAGTTGGGGCTTTGTCTCCCCACACTTTGGTTTCTGTTTGTTTTGTTTTTGGTTATTTGGTTTTTTTTGTGCGGGGCTGTTTCATCTAGATCCCTTTCATATATGTATATATTTTAGAGTGGTTCTACTCTATTAGGTTTCCATAAGATCCCTCAAATCGCCCTTAATTTTATCTCTCCCTCCCTATATTTATTTGCCCCTTCTTCTCTCTCCCTCCTCATTTGACCATCCAGTTCCAAACTTGATTCCTCATCCATCCATAACAATCTATTCTATTCCCCCTTTATGGACATTTCTCCACCCCCCTAGGCCCTTTCTCTATACCTAACCTGTGGTTATACAGATTGTAGCTTAATTATCTTTGACTCAACAGTTAACATCCACATGTAAGTGAAAACATACCATATTTGTCTTTTTGGGTCAGGGTTAGCTCACTAAAGATGACTTTTTCTACCTCCATCCATTTACCTGCAAATTTCAAGATTTCCTTTTTCTTTTTTAACTTCTTTTTTAATATCCCATTGTATAAATGTACCTCATTTTCTTTATACATACATCTGTTGACAAATACCTAGAATGTCTCCAATTTCTGGCTATTATAAATAGAGCAACAATGAACATGGTTGAGCAAGTAAGTGTTTCTGTTGGAGGTAAAGCATTCTTTGGGTATATGCCAAAAGTGGTGTACTGGGTCTTGATCAATTCCCAGCTTCCAAAGGAACAGCCACACCTATTTCCATAGTGGCCGCACAAGTTTGCATACCCACCAGCAATGGGTGAGTGTTTCCCTTGCTCCCCATCCTTGCCAACATTAGCTGTCATTTGTCTTATTAATCTTATCTATTCTGACTCACGTAACATGAAATCTCAAAATAGTTTGATTTACATTGCCCTAAAGACTAAGGATACTGCACCTTTTTAAGTGTTTCCTATACTCTAGAATTTCCACTAGTGAAACTTCTCTGTTTAGATCTATAGCTAGTTTTTAATTATGTTATTTATTTTCTTGATACACAGGTTTTTTTGTTCTATATATAATTTGTATATATATTAGCCTTCTATTGGATATATAGTTGATGAAAACAAAACCTTTTCCCATGTTGTAGGCTGCCATTTGAAACAAAACACTATTAGTGGCAGAACAGATAATGCTCTGTGGGTGAACCCACGAATTGACAGACACATTGAGGTTATCAAAATCCATTAATGTTATGTAATAAAATATCCCTATATAATAATTCATTTTTACAATAATAATTTAATGAATATACTTTAATATATTTCTACTTGTTTGAGAAATGCATAGGATGCATTTTGAAATTATTCACGACCCAATTCCTACCATTTTGTCATCCCAAGTCTGCCTCTGCATCTGTGATGCCCAATTTATATCTTCTTCATTACATTAATTTTTAATAACCCCAGGGGCAGACTCTTAAAGAAAACTGACCCAATTTGCCGGAAGCCATTACTGGTCCAAAGCTTATCAGTTAGGAATAGGGTCTCAAGGACCCTTCCCATTCCATGCTTTAATGTTGACTGGCTTGATATTGGACAATGACCACAACACCTGTGAGTCATGGCCAGAAGACACTGTTTACTGTAATCCTCCCTGACCTCTGGCTCCTACAGTCTTTCTAACTCATCTTCCATGATGGTCTTTGAAACTTGTGGAAAGGGTGTGATACAGATGTCATTAAATATGACTAAAATCAATGAAATAAAAACAAAAATCTGAAGATACAGTGAAACAAAGAGTCAGTTCTTTGAAGACGTTAACAAGATGGGCACACCTTTAGCCAAAATAACCATAAGGAAGAGGAGGATGAAAATAATGAAACAAAGGAGGAAAAAGGAGACATGGAGGGAATTTAACCCTTTAAAAATTTACACTCCACAAAACTGAAAAATCTTTTTAAAGAACTGATGAATTTTTAGATATCTGTAATCCACCAAAATTATATCAAAATAACATGAATGGTTTAAATAATTGAATATTAATTAATGGCATAGGAACCATAATTAAAAATCTCCCAACAAAAGAAGTCCAGAGAAGGACAAATTCAGTGTCAAATTTGAACAAGATATTTAAAGCAAAACTAAAACTCCACAAAATAGTCCATGAAATAGAAAAAGAAGGAACTCATTCAAATTCTTTTTTTTAAGCCAGACATACCCTGGTATTGAGAAAGGAAGACAGATAGGTAGGTAGGTAGATAGATAGATAGATAGATAGATAGATAGATAGATAGATAGATAGATAGAGATAGAGAGAGAGTAGATGGATAGATAGATAGAATTATAGGCCTATTACCCTGATGAACATATACATACAAATTCTCAATAAAATACTTGTATATCAAGTTCAGGATCACATTAAAAAATTCATCCACCATGGTCAATTTGTCTTCACCTCAAACATGCAAGGATAATTCAATATACACAAATCAACATATTTGTTCCACCACATAAAATGAATAAAGTACAAAAAGAGCATGACCATCTTTGTATATGAAAAAAAGGCCTTTGTTAAAATTCAACTTTCATCAATGATAAAAGTCCTGGAGAATCTAGGGATAAAGGTGATATAATTCAACATAATAAAGTCATTGTACAACAAGCCCACAACAACACCTTGCTAAATAGAGAAAAACTCAGAGCAATTCCAAAAAGGAGGAAGAAGAAAAGAATGTTCACTCCTTCCACTCCTATTCAATATAGAACTTTAACTCTTAGCAAGAGCAATAAGACAACTGAAGGAGATAAAGGGGATACAATGGGAAAAGGAGAAGTCAAAATGTCCTTATTTGCAGATGATATGATTATAAACACATAAAACTAAATATTTATCAGAACTCCCTTAAGCCTGACAAATAGATTCATAAAAATGAAAGATTGTAAAATTAACATACAAAAGTCAGTGACCTTCCTGTATACCAATCACAAACATATTGACAAAGAAATCAGGGAAACAGTTCCACTCACAAAAGGATTAAAAGTGTATGACAAGACGTTTTATATAAGCACACTTCAAAAGCATTAATAAAAAGTGCTATGAAGTACCCAAGAGCAATCCTAAATACATGCAAGACCTTCAAAGCTGATGTTCTGAAAGACGCTAAAGACTTAAATGAATTGAAGTTTTTAAAGTTTTGTGGATAAGTAGGTAATGTAAAAGGTCAATTTTGCTAAATTAATAATACTAATGCAGTAGATATTGAATTAGAAAATGTGAATACAATATATCACCCATTTCTGTGGAACTTCATAATGTAACCATAAATGTTTTTTATTGGGCAAATGACAATTTTTTAAGTGGAACAGGCAGAAACATCTAGAGATAATTGTAAAAGAGTAAAGTAGGGAAGCATGCCATATTGGAGAGAAAGATGACATATGAGATAAAAAACACTTTAATGGAGATATGTAAGCAGTGGGTGTGATTGATAGAGTAGATATTGCAACAGACTACAGTGTCCAGAAAGTTTATAATTGTTGAAAAAAGAGGCCACAAGCTGGAAGGAGAAGGATAGATATGAAAGTGTGCCCTGAGAACATGGCAAGTGTTCTAGTTAGCTTTCTATTTTTGTGATAAAAGTTCAAAAAGCTAATCTGGAAAGTGAAGGGTATATTCACCTCACAGGTTACAGTCCATCATCAAGGGAAGCCAAGGCAACATCCCAAGGCAGGGGCTAGAAAACCACAGAGAATGCTGTTTACTGCTCTGTTTAGGTAGCTTTCCTCTGAGGCCCAGGATCACCTGCACACCCACAGAGGGCTGAGCCATCCTCCATCAGTTAGCAACAAGAAAATGCCAAAAAAGCATGCTTGCAAGCCAGTTTGATGGAGTAAAAATCCTAAACTTCCTTTAAGCTTAACCTTCACTTAACTGTAGCCTTCCCCAGGTGCTTGCTTATTTCAGAGAACTCAACCCTCCTCCTCAATGATTATGACCGAATTCCTTGGCATGCCTTTTCATATTACTGGGTATGGATGTGAGGAGGGTAAGAGCCAATCATAGGCAGTGTTTATAAAGTGAGTGTTCAACTCCCCATGGATGAATTACTGAAAAAAATTCTTAAGAAGCAGAGAGAAATCTCTAGCTTTGGAAGGAGGGGTGCTGAATGACTTCCCTGGTGTCACAGGAGAGACTCCTGGAAAGGAAACCACAGCTTCTGCTCAGTTCATGGAGAACTAATTAGTAAGGAGGCAAAGGCTTTGCCCCATGACCTCAGTAGACCCTTTGCTGGGCATTCTATTGTATCCTGGACAGCTCTTGGAATCCCCAGTGATGTCACTAGTGTTGTAGCAACACTGACTGCCTTGAGGACCTTAGTTCAGTGACCACAAGCTTGGCCTCTAGACATGCTGTCCAGACTCAGAGTTCTGTTTGGCAGAGGGAATGAACAGCATGGGGAGACCAGAGTGAGGCACAAGGAAGCTGCTCCTAGGTCTCCCAGGAAAACATGGAAAAAATGGTCCTGGGGAAGAGGCAGTGAGTTTTGGGAAGGGGCTGGGGAGCTTTCTGGATGTGGTGGCTTCAGCTTTCCAGATCGAGGGCTCAAGAACTGGGAACTTCTGGGATGGAGGCACAGAGGAATTAATGAGGTTTCTGTACCATAACTGTGTTTTACAGCCACAGGAGTCCTTTACTTATGTGCCAGTGATAACAGGGAAAGGATAGTACCCTGGAAAACCCTGAGGTTCTTACTCTTGACATCATAGCCAATAGCAGGGCAGGAGCCCCCAAGTGCTGCTGTCTTCCAGTGACCCCTGAGATTTCTGAATTACCAGCCATTGATGGCACACAGGTCTCCAGTTCAGCCTGAGAGCTGTTAGATTCAGTGGACCTGGACTGAGACTGTCCCCTTCCTGGCAGCTCTGGGTGTCCTGGAGTGTCAGTGAGGATGGCTTTGTGAATCTGATGACTATGTTTTGTCCCTGCATGGCTTTTCCATTAACATGAGACTCTGAAGCCTAGAGCAAGAGACTTCGGCATCCCTACACTACCCAAGTGATTATAACAGTGGCAATTATTTCCATGCATCTGAAAACACATGGCCGAGGGCTCTGCAGCTGTGAGTAAGCCTTAAGAGGCTGTCCACTGGGTCCTCTTGTGCAGGGAGACAGAGGAGACCAACTGACTTCTAAGACATCCACCTCCCTATAGAGAGATGGGAAACTGACATCCACAGAGGGGAGACTCAAGTCTGAGCTTTCAGAACCTGCCTGGGCAAAGACTCATCTGTCAGTCACTTTCTGAGCATCCTTCAGTGTGTCAGGATTAACCAAAATGAGGTAGTGTGTAGAGCAGGCACTGTCCCTTGACGTCTAGAATTGGGTATTACTGAGATAGCTCACCTTGTCTAGCATGACTTGTCAGTGTGATAGAACATCTGAAAAGACATAGTTTGCCTCACATCACTCATTTTTTCTGAGGTCCACCAAAGTATGCTTCTGAAGCCACAGTCTAGACTTCTGGTGAATTTTCAATCCAGACCAAACATGGTGCTAGTTCTTCATTTCAGGACTGTCAGTAAATTCCAAAGTGTGAAGTGTGGCTCTGGGAAAGGTCTATGGTAAAGGACCCCTAATAATCTGTCCTCTTGTGCCCTTTGCTAGCCTCTCTGATGCTCCGATGGATGTTGTAATTTAAGCTGGCTGTGTCACCTTTCCTAAGGGCATGCACATTGTCACAGGAGGCTCCAATCAAAGAATTTGGCTTTTGTGTAGCTCTAGGGGTAGCACCACTGCAGTGACACACTACATATTATCCCCATGACTATGACACATTTGATTTTTTATGAATGCCTTTGCATGTCTGTGTGTAGCCTCTCACTAGCCATTCACCTTTCCTCAAACCCCAGTGCAGGAATGGAACCTTACACTTGTGGGAGTGTTTGCTCTTTGTCAGAGGGCTCCCCTGGAGAATTCTGGTTCTTAGTATCCCCAGGCAGACATGTCACTAGTTGATCACCTTTTGGTATTTTATGAGGGCTAGAATGTATTCTGCTGATGATTCGGGGTAATTTTCCTCATTGATTGTGAGACTTATCTTTGTTCTGACAGGACACCCACAATCTCCCACCACACCCACATACTGTAACAGCCTTGGGGATTTTCCACAATGTGCTTGTTTACATCTGAAGACTGATCTTTCCTCCCCTCCATCCTGACCTAATACCCTAGCAACCTTTATATCTCATGTTATAAACTAGAGATCTGAAGAAGTGATGAGTCATTTCACCAGATGTGTTTGGAATAGAGACTTCAAATTCCCATACATAAAGTAGTAAAAATATTCTAATGAAGCAGAGAGAGATCCTGGCTTGTAAAGAGGAGGTACTGAAGTTCTTATGTTTCTGGAAAGGCTCCTGAGAAGGTCAACATGGCTTTTTGTGCACTGCATTAGAGCTAGTTAGTAGATAGGTGAGGGATGTGGAGTTGACCCTAGTAGTTCTTCCTCTAGAAATTGTATCTTATCCTGTCAAGCCCTTGATATTCTCGGTGATTTTACCAGTGTTGTGGCAACACCACATGTCTGTGGGGTATTCGTTCAGTGTCCATAGACATGTTGGCAAGATTGAACTGGTTGCTTAGTAGAGAGAATAGAGAACATGGAGAGACCAGAGAGAAGCAGAAGGAAGCTTGCCTTTGGTCTTAGTGAAGAGCCTGGAGAAATAAATGGTTTTGAAGAAGGCACAGTGAGCTTCATGGAGGAGGTGAAGTTTAATTGACCTTCCTGTATGGGGCTCAGCATCTGGGAGCTTCTGGTAAACAATGGGGCTATTCTGCTTCTCCGGGCTTCTTAAGAACAGACATAGATTCAAGAGTCTCTCATGGTGAGTTTAGGAGAGCCATGAAGTATTCAGGCTGCAGCAGCCTTTCTGGGAACTCCTTGATTTCATTCAGACTGGCAAAGATGGCCAGGAGGAACAGATGGACTAATGATCTGTCCCTCTCTGGGTAGGGGTTGCTCCACTTCATCCTAGTGGATTCCTATAGTTTCCATGGGAATCTGATGCCAATAAGAAGGGAGGGAAACTCTCCTGGCCATCTACCACAACCTCAGACATTCAGAAGCTTTGATCCTGGGGAAGTGTGATCAGGACTTGGTGCTGCTAAGTTCTAGGGACAACAGGACTTACCTGGATCACATCACATATGAGCTCACACTGTCCTCGAATTCTATATGGCTGGGCTAGCTTATGCCTTCCAGAGTCAGGGGACTGCATTAGGGAGGGAGACACATGCCTAGCCATGGTTCTTGACAATGTAGTGGGGACATTCGGAGTAGCTGTTGACTGCCAGCAGCTTTAACCTTCCTTGAAGTGTTGTGGTGGAAAAGTTCCCATCAGAGGTCCTGCCCCTTATTACAGAGGCTAGGTCCCAATACAAGCCTGAGTTACTCATCTGCATGCCAGAGATTATTTTCTAAAGAAATGGAGGAGTCAATTCTGCTGGATTTGGTGGATGGCTCTATTCCATTTTCAGAATTATACATGTTGCAAGTTTCTGAAGCAGCAACAGGAACACTGTCCAATGCCAGTACTCTTGGTGAAACACACTACAGTGCCCATGCTCATCATGGTGGTGTCAACTCTGGAGTAGGATTTACATCCTGGTGCTGTTGCCTGAAATCCCACTTGTATGACTCTAGAGAAATTTCAAATCTAAAGGGACCCTTTTTGCTTTGAAAGCAATAGGAGGCATCTAGCTATTGATGACAATGAAGACCACACAATAGTCATCCCAGTCCTTCTTGTTTTAGGAAGGAGGTTTTCCCATCACAGAATGTATGGAGTAAGCAATACATGATCTGGAGGAGTTCAAGTCAAAATTCACATGGTCTGAGACACCCTCCTGTTTATGACAGATCCAATCTGCTGTTATTTTAGTCCTTTCTTCTTTTTCTTTAAAGAGCACCATTTTTTATCTATGGGCACTTAAAAAAAACCACAGTTACTATCAAACGAAACATAATTATTTGAATTTCAAATCTTCAATTATAGAGAAAGACCAGATTCTTAAAGTATTGGGATTCCACCTGCTCCCCTCTTACTCAAGAAACCACAGACTGGTATTTCATCCTATTTTAGCCATGCATGGCCATAACACAGCCACTGAGAGTCATCATGACCATGAGATCTACAGCTGATTCCCATGTACCTGTTGATTATTGCCACTCCTTCCTTTCAATCTGTGATAGAACCATTTGCTCAAGAATATTAGTAGATAGGATTAAGACTTTGATGTCTATTTTTAGATGTCAACATGATGGCATCTGGGAATAATATAACCCCAAAATAGAGGGAACACCTGTGGTCTATTTCTACTTAATTTAATGTAGGGAGAACTATTTTATTGTGGAACTTTGAGGAAAGAAGTCACACCTTTAATTCAGATCTTTAATCCAGATGTAATCTGAACCACTCCTTTTGCTGGAAGCCTATAAAAGTATATGGAAGAATGAAGCTTTTTAATATAAAGATTCATTTTTATAACCTGTTACTCTAGAGGCCTGATAATACATCAGGCACATAGAGAGGACATTGTAGAAGAGTTTGGGTCTCATAACAGTCTCAGCTCACTTACAAACTCTCAATGGCCATCTTCCCTTAACCTTAGCATTCCTCAGGTGCTTGCTCACTTCAGAGAACTCAACCCTCCTCCTCCACATCATCCTGATCTAATTCCTTGGCATACTTTATTTCTCATATTATTGAGTATGCTTGTTAAGGAGAGGAAGGTCCATTCTTGGGCAGTGCTTATAAAGTGAGTGTTCAACTCTCCATGGGTAAAGTAGTGAAAAGATTCTAAGGAAGCAGAGAAAAATTCCCAGCTTTAGAAGGAGGAAGTACTGAATGGCTTCACCTGTGTCACAGGAGAAACTCCTGGAAAGAAATCTCAGCTTCTCGTCAGTTTAGGGAGAATTTATTAGCAAGGAGGCAAAGGCTGTTCCTTGTGACATCAGGAGTATCTTCTTTGGGAATTCTATTGTATCCTGGAGAGCAGAGGTCTTGGAATCCCCTGTGATGTCAATAGTGTTGTAGCAACACCATGTGCCTTTAGGATGTTCGTTCAATGCCTATACAGTTTGCCTATAGACACTGTGTAAACACTTAGGCATCTACTTGAGAAAGAGAATGGATTTTGTGGAGATACCAGAGAAAGGCAGAAGGAAGCTGACCCTAGGTCTCACTGGAAAGAATGGAGAAATCAATGGTCCTGGGGAAGATACAGTGAGTTCAGGGAAGAGTCTGCGGAGCTTTCTGGGTGTGATGGGCTTGAGCCTGCCCGGGTCAATCAGGAACCTGGAGCTTCTGAAAAGCAATAGACCTATCCTACTTCTATGGGTTCCTAAAAAGCAGACCCAGATCAAGGGTTCATGATGGTTAATATGACATAGTCAGGAAGTGACAAGACTGTAGTCTTTGTGCTGGGGACCCTCTGTCTCACTCTGAGTGGGGAAGGAGACACAGAGGAATGTTTAGATTTCAGTACCATCACTGCACTTCACCCCCACTGGAGTCCTTAGATTGTGTGCCAGCAATAACAGGGAAAGGAGAGTGCCCTGGCAAAGCCTGAGCTTGTCTTACTTTACATCGTAGACACTAGGAGGGCTGAGGCACCAAGTGCTGCTGTCTTTCACTGACCCCCTAAGATTACTGACTTCCCAGCTGTGGGTGGCACCCAGGTCTTCAGTTCAGCCTGAGAACGGTTAGATTCAGTGGACCCGGACTGAGACTGTCCCCTTCCTACAGGATGTAGGTGTCCTGAGCTGCCAGTGAAGATGCCTTTGTGAAATGTTGATTATGTTCCGCAGCTGCATGGCTTCTCCATTAACATGAGACTCTGAAGCATCATGCAAGTGATTTGGGCATCCCTATACTACTTGAGTGCTGTGAGAGTAGCAATTATCTCCAGGATTATGTCCAGGAAAGGACAAGGCTGAGGGCTCTGAAGCTTGTGTATTTTAGGTCACCCTGTGCAGGGATACAGGGGAAGCCAGGTAACTTCTGAGACACCCATCTCCCTATAGAAAGATGTGAGAACTGACATCCACAGAGGGAGAGACTCAAGTCTAGTCTTTCAGAACCAGCTAGGGCAAAGTCTCATCTGTCTGTCACTTCCTGATAATCCTTTAGTGTGTCAGGATTGACTGAGATGAGGTAATGTGTAGGGCAGGTGGTGTCCATTGACTTCTAGAAATGGTGATTACCTAACCTTGTCTAACATGGTTGTCAGTATGATATAACATCTGAATGGACATAGTTTACCCCACATCACTCATTTCTTCTGGGGTCCACCAAGTATACTTCTGAAGCCACAGTCTAGATTTCTGGTGAATTGTCAATCCAGGCTGAACATGGTACTAGCTCTTCATTTTAGGACTATCAGTAAATTCAAAAGTGTGAAGTGTGGCTCTGGGGAAGGTCTAGGGCAAAGGACCCCTATTATCTCTCATTTTAAGCACTTTGCCTGCCCTTCTAATGCTCAGATGGAGGTTGTAATTTAAGCTGGCTGTTTCACCTTTCCTAAGAGCATGTGCATTGTCACAGTAGGCTCAAGTTCAAGGAATTTGGCTTTTGTGTAGTTCTAGGTGAAGAACCACAACAGAGACACACTACATACTCTCCTCATGATTATCACAAATTTTGATTTTCTGTAAATGCCTTGCAGTTCTCTGTGTAGCCTCTCAATAGCCATTCATCTTTCTTAAAACTTTAATGCAGGAATGGCCCATCATTCTTCATGGGAATGTTTGCTCTTGTGTCTGAGGGCTCCCCTGGAGAACTCTGGTTCTTAATATCTCCAGCCTGACTTGTCACTAGTTAACACACTTTTGGTATCTACAACGGCTGGAATGAATTCTGCTGAAGTTCAGAGGTAATATTCATCAACTATGGGACTTATTTTTGTTCTGACAAGACACCCCCAATCTCCCACCACACGAACAGCCTTGCACATCCTCCACAATGTGTTTGTTGCTTTCAGGGGACTGAAATTCCCTCCTCACTATCCTTACTTAGTTACCAAGAAACCTTTTTTTCTTGTGTTATTGACTAAAGGTTTCACAAGTTGGATGAGCCATTTCCTGGGATGTGTTTGGAAGTGAGTCTTCAACTTCCTGTCCATGATGTAGTGAATATATTATAATGAAGCAAAAAGAGATCCCTGGTTTTGTAATGAGGAGGTGATGAAGGTCTTCCCTTGTGTTTTTGGGAAGGCTCCTGGGAAGGGCAGTATGGCTTCCAGTGAATTGCAGAAGATGTAGTTTGTAGGTAGGTGAGGGCTACTGCTGGTGAACTCAATAGTTCCTTCTCATGACTAGCTATTATATTCTGGGGAGTCCTTGGCATTCTCATGATATCACCAGTGTTGTGGGAACACCAGGTGACTGTGGGGTATTCTTTCACTGCCTATAGACATGTTGGCAAGACTGAGAAGGTTGCTTGGGACAGAGAATGGAGAATATGGGGAGACCAGAGAGAGGTGGAAGGAAGCTGGCTTCCATCTCACTGTAAAACATGGAGAAATAAATGGTTCTGGGGAGGGCACAGTGAGTCCTAGGTGGGGAGCTTTCTGGAAAAAGTGAAGCTTGAGCTGGGCCTTCCATAGTAGGGCTCAGCATCTGTGAATTTTTGGGAAGCAATGGACTTATCCTGCTTCTCTGGGTTCCCTAAGAGCAGACCCAGAGTCAACAATGTCTGATGGTTTGTTTTCAGAGCCATGAATTTTCAAACCTGAAGTGGCTTTTCTGTGAGATGCTTAATCTCATATTGAGTGGAAAGGAAGGCCAGCAGGAGCAAAGTGGTAACTAATTAGGTGTCCTTCTTTGGGTAGGGTGTTGCTGCACTTCATCCTAGTGGATTCCATCAGTTTCCATGGGAATCTGATGCCAATAAGAAGGGAGGGAAACTCCCATGACCATCCACCAAAGTCTCAGACATTCAGATACTTTGGTCCTGGATACATGTGATGAGGACTTAGTACTGCTAAGCTCTAGGGACAATAAGACTTGCTTGTACCACATCAGGTGTGAGGTGACACTGTCCTCCAAATCTACATGGCTGGGCTATCTTATGCCTTCCAGGGCCAGGGGACTGCATTAGAGAGGGAGGCACATGCCTAGCCATGGTGGTTGAGGACAGATACATTGCTCATTGGTACCAATTTGAGGATAGCTGCCCTACTCTTTGGGGCCCTCAGTGGGTCCCTAGCATTTCTTCTTCCCGGGGCTTCCTCTTGGGACTATCATGGATTCTCCTGGCCCTTTGCCATTCAAGTGTACATGTTCACTTTCCTTTATTTTCCTTCAGGGACTACTGGGAAGTCACCAACCCAAACATCCACCTCCACTGAGCAGGAGCAGCAGATGACAAAGTTAGAGAAACTCACCCTTCACCTACAGAGTATAACATAGGAGCAAATTGAACTGCATGGGATCCTGGCCAGTTATACAGACAAGGATTTGCAGAACAGGTAGTCACTATGTGCACTTCTCTGCTGACCATCTTGACCCCACAGTGTGTAGCTAAGCTTTCCTGAGGAACAGGAGGCTGAACACTCCAGGGTGTCCTGGTGCCTGAACTAATATTCCTGACTGCACAGAATTTGGAACCTGCGTAACTGTGAGATGGGGACACAGGCTATTCTTATTCATCCAAATGAATAGCAGACCATGTGGCCTGAATCACAGTCTGGGACATTAGTGTGTGAGTTCTCAACATGCATTTCAAGAGGCCTTGGCAGGTGTTGGCTTGTGGTAGATGCTAGGTTCTGTGAGTTTGTGGTGTCTTTGTACTTGACCAGCAGATGATAGTGTGCTGAAGGCTCCTGGCAGCAGCTGGAGGGGCCTGGTCCCATTCATCCATCTCAATTTGTGGCTATAAGGATGATGCTTTTCACTGCTTCTCCCTTGTCCTCCTCCTTATACTCTGAGGCAGTTCCACCTCTCAGCATTTCATGGGCATCCTGGCTGTATGTGGTGTGTTTGTGTGGGGGAAGTAATAGCCTGAGGCTTTTCTCAGCTTCTTCTTATACTCTGAGACAGTGCAAACTCCCTTCATTTCTTGTGCATTCTGAGTATATGTGGTGTGTGTGTGCATGTGTGTGTGTGTGTGTGTGTGTGTGTGCATGTGTGTGTGTGTTTGTTTGTATGTGTGTGTGTGTGTGTTTTAAAAGGCATGAGGGTGCGTGTGTGTACTGGAGGTCTAGGGTCTGTGGCAGGGCCTGAGGATTTGTCATTTTCACATTTTCCAGGGGATGCCAGTGATGACACCAGCCAGTGATGACACCAGGGAGCTCCACTTTGAGAAGCTTGGCCACTGTTCTCACTTTTATGGAATATTGGAATCCCCTGTGGAGGTTTTTTTTTTTTTTTTTGGTTTTTCGAGGACAGGGTTTCTCTGTGTAGCTTTGGAGCCTGTCCTGGAACTCACTCTGTAGCCCAGGCTGGCCTCGAACTCACAGAGATCCTCCTGCCTCTGCCTCCCGAGTGCTGGGATTAAAGGCGTGCGCCACCAACAACTGGCCCTGTGGAGTTTATAAAGCCTTCCTGAAGTTGAGACTCCTCCCTGGAAATACTCAATGTATGCTCTGGTCCTCTGTGTATAAGGAGGAGTACCCAGGCATGGGAATCCCTGTGGTAAAGACAGGAAAAATGTCACCATAGGTTTTCCATGGCACCAGATATGTGGCACAGACTCCCGGGATATTCTTAGAGAGATAATCTATAGCTCCAAGTCCACTGAGGGTGCTCATGCATCCTGGATAACTCCCTTGGACAACCTTCTTCTTCTGGCCTGAGGACATGATAGGAAGTTTATTTAGCACCAGGAGGTCCCAGTGTGTGTCAGGCTGTGGCATCCATGGGGCTGAGGAGTCCAGAACATAGCCTGATTCTATATGATTCTTGTGGCCTGTGTTCATGGGGTCCTTTTCTCCAGGGGCCATGCCCTACAACAGGCTGAATTCTTTTGAGATGCTGAAAAAGGAGCATAAGCAGGTGATGTTGGACTTGCAGAAATTGCCCATGAAGATCAGTGATGGTGTGAACAAGGTCAAACAGCTGATTGAGGAGAATGTATCCTACAGCTATGTGCCTGATTTATCTTGGGAGGCACTGATTCTGCCATCTTTCTCTTTCACCCCAAGTGAGGGCTTTGGTTCTTGCCTGTCTGCCTCTTAGCAAGCAGTCTGTCATGTGGTCCTTGGCCTTGTGCCTCTTGGACTCAGTTTTGCTAAGTGTGAAAAGACACTGAGCCCCTCCAAGCAATGTCCTGCCATCCGCAGGAGACCCTTGATAGAAAAATGTTTTGTACCATGAAGAGATTGTCAGGTATCCTAGTACCTCTGGGGCTCTGACCAGGGCTTCACAGAGCTGGTTTCCATGGTAGCCATAGAGAGAACTGATTCTGGTTGGGGTTTTTTCCCTCCTTTTGAGAGTGTTTTCCCTCTACCTGCTGATGCTTTACCAGTATCATGGACAGTTAAATACAGGAGTGGGCTCCACCCTGTTCTCAGGGGGACAGGATCCCTTTTGACATCAGGGTTTTCAGAAGTACTTTGAATCTTTCTGGAATTTGGTTACTCTCTGGATTTGGCCTGCATCTAAGTGATGCTGGCTTGGCTACTGAGAGCTCCATTCTTGGGCTGTCTGGGAGTCTGGGACTTTTCAGCACTGGTGGTACTTGGGCAAAGGAGGCTGGCTGGGGCTCACCATTTTTGGCGCTTGTTCAGTTACCTCCACAGCCAGGTCCTCCGAGATTGGACTCAGCTGAAGGAGAGTGTACATGAGTTGAGACTGAAGAACGAACTGCTGTGGAAGGAGCAGATTGAACTGCAAGAGTCCTGTGAGGAGCTGAAGAGGCTCTTGAAGGAGGCCCATGAGATGATCTGTGACCCTTGTGCTGAGCAGCAGCAGGTAAGCTGAGGCAGCGGGAGCAGGTGCCCACCTTCCAACCATAAACACAGAGACACCCATATACCATCCACCCATCCATCCAGACTCCCACCTACATACCATCCAAGTGTTGATTTCTGTGATCACTCCCAAGTCTTTCTGGAGAGTTAGCCTCTTTCAAGAATCTGGATAATTGTCAAGCAAACCTTCTTGCTCTGCTAGAAGCTGCAGTACATTGAGAGAGCTGGGTCAGTCACATATCACACACCTACATGTCATTATGATCAGAGGGCTGCTATGCAGGGAGGTACTTTGGGAACAACACAAAGCTTTCATTGATGATGTCAGTGGCTTGTGGCTCATTTGCTTTGCAAGGGTCATGTGAGATCACAGGGAGGAAGCAGCCTTCAAGGACTAGAGCCCAGTGCCAGTGCCAAGTGAGTGGTTCTCATTGTCAACGTTTTGGGTGACATGTGGTCTTCTCCTTTCTTCCTGAATCCCAATGTGTTCTCTTCCTCTTGACAAGTGCTGAATGGTCAGTTTCTCTACCTTGCTCATGTCCAGATCCTGCTTAGTGAGGGGAGAGTAGAAATGATGCCTTCCAGGCCTTCATGGAGGTAGATTAAAAAACTGTATTTACATAATTGAATATCATAGGGCCAAGAGAGGTAATGCTAAGTTTAGGGTAAAAGGGCCAAAAACAAAACTTGACCATGAAGGCCCTGAGACCAGGGCCAAGGAAAGAACATTTTGACACTGACTTGATTCCAAGCCCATGACCTGGGCCAGGAAAAAGAATCCTATCAATCTCTGAGCTTGCCCCCAAATCAGTTCACAAAAGTCTCATCAATCCCAGGCCAAACTGGAAAGCTGCACACCCCCAAGAAACCCCTTGTATAGACTGCCTTCTGCTCAGTTCCCTGTGGCTTTTCACCAAAGCAGAGGAGCCACCCTCTTGGGGTTTTTATCTCAATAAGTATCTTGTGTGAGTTATGTTGTGTGATGTGACTTTGTGGAATTTCTTGTCTCCTGATTTCCAGGATACCTTTCAGAGTACAGCTGTTAACACTTGCATTGGGAAACCTCCCCCTACCAGAGCAGAGCTGTTACATTTGCACTGGGGAAACCTTGCCTGCTGGGGCAGAGCTGTAACACTTCTGTTGGGGAAGCCATTCCCCCTAAAGCTGTAATACTTACACTAAGTCCCAAGTAGAGGCCTGGGGAAGAAGAAGTGCTTGGAACCTTAGTAGCTCTGAAAGAACAGGGCAGCTATCTTTAAGCTGGGACACATAAGCCACATCTAGGTCCCGCACCACAATGGCTAGATATGTGCCTCAACACCCACTGCAGTCCCATGGGCCCTGGAAGCCATACCGGTTCAGAGTACAACTTCACCCCATATCTGATGTGGTGCAGGAAAGTCCTGGGGTCCATAGTGCTTAGCACCACCAAGCCTTGACCATCTGTGTCTAGTACCAAGAGGAATTGAATGACTGGAACCTTGGTGAATGCCCAAGGGAGTTAATATACCTGTTATTATAATTAGATATCCATGGAACATAAAGGAATCTGCTGAGGTTCAGTGAAGTTCAGTAACACTCTATCCTGACAGAGATTCCTCATCTATCATCCTGTGCCTCTTGCTGCCCTGTTTCCACTCTGAATGAAATTAAGGAGCTCCCCTAGCACAGTAGCTACAGAGTTGATAATTTCTAGATCTCTGCCAAACTAACCCCAGAATCCTTCTCTGTGTCTGCTATTTAGGAACCTAGAGAAGCAGGATAGACCCATTGTTTCCCAAAGTCTCCCAGCTGCTGAGCCCCATTAATGAAGGCCCAGCTCAAGGCCTTCCTCCTCCTGGAAGCTCCACATTCCCTACACAAAACTCACTGTACCTTCCGCTGGAACATTTATTTCTTGATGCTTTACCGTAAGACAGATGACCAGCTTCCTTCTGCCTCTCTCTCTTCTCTAGGCTGTCCATTCTCTTTCTAAGTAGCTTTCTCAGTCTCACCAACATGTCTTTGTGAATCCCAGAGGCACCGTACAAATGCCCTAAATGGCAGTTGGTGTTGCTTCAACAGTGGTGACATCAAGAGGATGCTCAGGGGGCTCTCCAGGGTAGAATAGAATGTTCATTGAAGGTACTGTTAGGGTCACTGCCAACAGCACTCACCTACCTGCTACTGAGCTCTAATTAACCAATAGTTGCCCTTTCCAGGAGCATTCCCATGGACACAGGGGATGCCATTCTGCACCTCCTCCTTACAAAACCAGAGGCCTGTCTCTGCCTCATTAGAACCTTTTCATTACTTATCTGTAGAGAGTTCAAGACTCACTTTTCAAAAACAGCCCAGGGAATGGCTCTTCCCTTCCTAAGATCTCTAATCAATTAGATGAGAAATAAAAGTTTCTAGGAAATGAGGTTAGGAAGTGTACTTGTTGGACCCCAGAACAAATGAGTGACATGAGGTGTACTGTGTCCTTTTAGATGGTGTATTACACTGACAAGCCGTGCTAGCCAAGGTTAGCTATCTCAGGAATACCCGATTCCCGAAGCCAAGGGACAGGACCTGCCCTACACACTGCTTCATCTCAGGCAATCCTGGCACACAGAAGCATACACATTCAGGAAGTGACTGGCAGATGAGACTCTGCCCTAGCAGGATCTGAAAGCCCAGTCTCACCCTACTCCGTGGCTATCAAATCACCCACCCCTCAGAGGTAAGCTGGTTTCTTCTGCCTCCCTGCACAAGACAATCTCCTTTGGCTGATTCACAGTTGCACAGAATGCACCTTGGCTTCAGAGACTTCAGTCCTCTTTTGTCAGAGCCAGAGGAAAACTGGTACTATCCACAAGCACTTATGGAATGGTGGGGGGTTCCCAAGTCACTTCCTGGATGCTGCAGACCTTCATATTGATGGAAATGTCATGCAGGACAAAACTTAGTCATCAGATTCACCACCACTTTCTCACCCTGTGCTGTCAGGAAAGGGACTGTCTCTGTCCTAATACACTGCCTCTAATAGCTCTCAGGTTACACTGGAGATCTGGGTGCCACCCATGCAGCTGGGATCTCAGACACCTGAGGACTCACTGACAGACAGCAATGCTTGGTGACTCCTGCCCTGCTAGTGGTTGTGATATAAAGTATGAGAACCTCAGGCTTTGCCAGGGCAGTTCCCTCTCCCTTTTTTTAGTGCAACAATTCCCAAAGGAATGTAGTGGGGATGAAGAGCAGTGATGATACTAAAATAGCTCCCCTGATTCCTTCTTCACTCAGAGGGAAAGCAGAAGACCTCCAGCAGAGCAGTCTGTCAGCTCCTGGCTGTGCCAAACTAAACATCAGAAATCCTTGACTCTGGGTCTACTCTTTAGGAACCCAAAGAAGGATAGGCCTATTGCTTCCCAGAGAAGCTGCTGAGCCCTCTTCCTGGGAGGTCCATATCAAGTCCAAGTCCTCCAGGAAGCTCCCAACCCCCTGTCGAGGAATCACAGTGCCTTCCCCTGGAACATTGATTTCTTGCTGTTTTACACTGAGACCAAAGCCCACCTTCTTTTGGTGTCTCTCTGGTATCTCTGTGCTTTCCATTCTCTCTCTCTAGTAGCCAGCTCAGTCTTTTCAACATGTCTTTGGTTGAAACACATAGGCACTGGACAAATGCCCCAAGGGTCGTTGGTATCTCCACAACACTGGTAATATCAGAGATGATGCCAGAGCTCTCCAAGATACAAGAGACTGTCTGGGGAAGTAATTGCTAATGTCACACCTTACAGTCCTCACATCCCTGCTAACTATCTCACACCAAACTGACCTGTAGCCAAGGTGCCCTTTCCAGGAGCCTCTCCATGATCATAGCAGAAGGATAGGAGAGAAAGTGTCATCAGATAGACACAGATGGAGCACTGGATTCAACCAGATCAACCCTCAGTTGAACTGGGTTCAACCCTCAGTGAGCTGAAATGAGATGGAGGGCAGGAAGGCTGCAGGGGCTGCTGGGACTGCTCCTCACTTGTGCCCTCTGAGGACTCTTGAGGCCCATGATGCCTTTCATGTAGAGAATGGGCATCAGGCAAGACTGTGTCTTCTCCAGCAGAGCATCCAGGTACTAGAAGTGGTCCTAATGACCCCAGCTATAATCTTTATTTTCCCAATCCCCTGGCACCTCCACAAAAGTAACTTGTCACTGAAGAGGGAACTACTTCTGCAGTTTTATAAAGCAGCCAGAGGGAGGTTTACAAACTCTCTCTGATGCCCCTGAAAGTGGTGGCAGGTGGGAGCTTGCCATAGCACCAATAATTATGCTGGACTCAGGTCTGCCACCACTAGTGTGCAAGATAGAAGCTGCACTCCTCTTCCCTACAGACCCAAGCACAGAAATATGACTAGAATATTCTGCTAAGGCAACTCTGATAAAAGAAAGGATTTAATTGTGGGCTTGCTTACAGATTCAGAGATTTATTCCATTACCGTCATGGTGGCACCAATGCTAATGCAGCAGTAACTAAGAGCTATGTCCTGATCTGCCAAGAGAGAACTGGACTACCCCTGGCTTCTGAAACCTCAAAGCCCAACCCCCAGTGACACACTTCCTCGAAAAATGCCACACATCCTAATCCTTCTCAAATGATGCCACTCCCTGATGACTAAGCATTCAGATATGGGAGCCTATGGGGACCATTCTTATTTAAACCACCACAATATCCCTGTCCCCAATGTGAGATAGAGCTCATCCTCATCATAAGTCACTAGGCATCCCTGGATGGCTCAGTTGTCTTATGCATAAAATAGAATGATAATTCTGAACACAAATCCTGTAGGAGAAAGATGCCTGGATTTTTTGGGAGCCACCTGGTACTTCCCCACTCCCTGGTCCCCTCTAAGCTATGTTCAGCTGCCATATAACACACTTCCTCTTACTTTGAGCATTCCAGAGATCTGGTTACTTTCCTTTTTATTTCTTCAAGTAACCTGGCCTCCAGGCAGGTAATATGCTTACTATTGAAGGTGGTGCAATTGTTACAACTCTGGAGGGAAAGGTATCCTAACTTGTAGGGTAGTCAGGCCATACCTGCAAGTGTTTTAGCTCTGGAGGGAGTGGTATCCTGACTTTCAGGAAGTCAGGCCACACCAGCAATTGTTACAGCTCTGGAGCGAATGGTATCCTGACTTGTAGTAAGGCTATATTTACAGCTTGAAGGGAGGAATCCTGTATACCTACAGCTGTGAGGAGAAAGTATAATGACTTGTTGGAAAGTCAAGGTATAATTGAAGCTGGGATGCAGTGGGAGATGGTCTCCAGACAGGATGTAGCAATGTTACTTCCCTCTGAGAGAGAATCATTACAGATGAGTTCTGCTCTGCCCCTTCCCCCTCAAGAGACCTCCCAGCAGAGGTATCCTTTTCTTCTGCTGCTCTGCTCCCCTATATTGTGATATTTTATTTGTACTGAAATGTGATTTTATTTGTATGTTAATAAATAAAGTTGCCTGGGGGTCAGAACTAATAGCAAGCCATCGCAGAAGCTGTTTGGTTGTAGTGCACGCTTTTAATCCCAGCACTTGGTAGGCAAAGCTAGATAGATCTCTGTGTGTTCAAGGATACAGCCAGCATTGGAGACACATGCCTTTAATCTCAATACCAACCATAGAAGATTTAGAGGTCTGTACAGCCAGGCAGTGACTAGGAGGTCATGTGCTTGGGTTTACAACCAACGAGGAGGCAGAACAGAAACTTTATAAAAAAAGACAGACACAGGAAGTGGGTCTCTTTCAGAGAGGTAGGACCACCGCGACAGTGAAGGGTAAGTTTTTTAGCTCTTAGCTATTGCTCTGACCTCTTGGCTTTTATCTCTGTATTGGCTTTGTGTTTCTTATTTAATAAGACGATTGGTTACTTCTACACCGCTATGGAAATGTCCCAGCAGAGATATCCTTTTGTTTTCATCTCTGGCCCAAGGTGTTACTTCTGGTTTGCTCTGCCAAAGAAGAACCCCTCCCAGAAATGTAGCAATATGCTCGGGCTCTGACACAAAGTTGTTAATTCTGCCCACTACCAAGGGAGCTTCCCAGCAGAAGTATCTGCTTCTTCTTCTGCGCTGCTCTGCTCCCAAAGGAGCTTCCCAGCAATCAGAAGATCTTCACCTAAAAATCTTTTAAGAAAGAGATTTATTTTTGAAGGAGGAATCCAAGAGAAGAGCTGCCTCTGCAAGGTTGGAGAAGAACAGCTGATAAATGAACAGACATAGGTGCTTAGGGATGGAGTTTTTTTTAGGGAGAAGATATTTCTGCTCAGGGATTGGTTGGTTTTCCTACTCAGGGATTGGTTGCTTTAGTTGGTCAAGGACAGAGTTGGCTCTGGTTTCAGGGCCAAAGTGTGTTTCTTTAACTGACCCTTTTTAGACTTTTGGCTCTAATTTCAGGGCCAGGGTGTATTTCTTTGACTGGCTTTGGTTCCAGGGACAAAGTGTGTTTCTTTGGCTGTGGTTTCAGGGTCAGGCTGTGTTTCCTTGGTTCTGGTTTCAGGACTAAAGTGATTCTTTCACTGCCTTGGGTTTTACGCAAGGGTGTGTTTCTTTCACTGGCTCTGGTTTCAGGGTCAATGTTGGTTTCTATAGGTGAGCTTCTCCAGAGGTCTCTACACAACAAGTCTTGTTCCTGGCACTCCTCTCTACTGATCAGAAAGAAAAACAAGCTCATAATGTTTGTGGGAAATTCTGACTGTTACAGGTTATCCCTATGAGGAGAAGCAAAGGGTCTCAGAGCAGGCACACACACAGACATGAGTGACCCTGGGAGCTTTCCAACAACAACCTAATAGCCATTGCTTGGGAAAACTGTGCTGTCATCCCATGTCATTTGATTTCTCTGATTTCAAGGATTGTGAACTGAACCTGCTGTCTAAGCTTCCTTTATTCATGCAGGCAGCTTCTCTCTCCCTGGAATGATGTCTATCCAAGACTGTCACAGCATTCAGAAGGTTGATAACTACTGCCAATGATGGTCTTGGTGACATGCAGATTCCTGAGCTTTGGCCTAGACACTTTGGCCAGGCCAATAATATAATAAGCCTTCTCTGAACACTGTTCACTTTATCAGTAAGACTCCAGTGAGCCAGGGCCATGTGAATCCCCTCTAGGAAGTATCCAAGATGCTTATGACTGCATGTAAGCTTGGAGAGCATCCCTGACTTATACCTAAGGCTTTCATGTCCAAAGGCCCAGCAATTGTCTCCAAGGCCTTGGCTCTGCTGGGTGGCTAGGGAGGGTTCTAGCTGCTGCAGGATCTCCAGGTTGGTCTATCAAATAAGAGGCTTCAGCTCCCCAACTGCTATATGTTATGGGAGACAGAACCGGACAGCACACAGGGCCAAGTCAGGCCATGTTTCCACATATTGCTCTGTCAGCTCTCTCTCCACTGTGAAGACAGGCTGTTCTTCATTTTTATTTATATTATTGTCTTAGGGAGGGTCTCTTGTATCCCAAGGTTGCCTCAGACTCCTGATTGTTCTGTTACTACTTGCCTGGTGCTGAGATTAGTGGCATGTCACCACATCACCATGCCTGGTAGCTCATCTTTATTGAATGTTCCCTTCAGTGTTACCCTTTGTGCCTGCTGACACTCATAACCTCCATAATTGTCAGCTGAATGAAAATATTAAGAGAAGAAAAAGAGATTGTTAACAGCTAACAATAATATAAATAGAATGCAGTAGTGCTAAATGGTAGTGGAATGTGACAGAGACAGTAGGGAAGGAAGGGGAAAAGACATTGTCTCCTCTCTACTGTCACAACATTGTCAATGGTTTCTCACTGAGGATCTCTATCCATTTAGAAAACATCAGAGATCAGTGTGTGTGTGTGTGTGTGTGTGTGTGTGTGTGTGTGTGTGTGCGCGCTTATTGACATGCACAGATCCAAGTCTTCATCCTTGCTGTATGTGAAACAAACCTTCCAGAACATCCAAAGCCTTTAAGGTCCACTCCCTAGCATCATTCTGGCAGCTTCATCTTCTTTCATCCAACATTTGTTTAAAAATCTCAAGGGAAACATGATTTTTCTTCATCATTTCCCCATAAATGTCTGTGTCACTTGACAAGACTAGGTTGAGAGTTGCCAGGTATGGAATTCTGTCCTCAAAACTTTAATACATCTGTATATATATATATATATATATATATATATATATATATATATATATATATATATATGTGTGTGTGTGTGTGTGTGTGTGTGTGTGTGTGTGTGTGTGTGTTTGCACACAAGTGCCAGAGCATGGTTGTGGATCAATAGACAAGGTACAGCCATGAGTTCTCTGCTCTCACCATGTTCATCCCAGGGTCATACTCAGGAGTGCTAATTCTGTGGATTCCTTGACTCTGGATAGAGTATAGACTGCTCACAGCTAAGAGGAATGTGGATGACAACAGAAGGCAGAGGTGGTGACCTGGACCAAATTTGAATCATACAGAACATGTCATCCTCATTATAAGAGTTCATCAGCGCAAATGAGGCATGGGAAAGCCATAGAGACAGTCTTGACATTCACCACAACATATGGGCTCTTGGAGAGAATAAGAAAGAGACAATAAATAATTGTTAGTCAGGCATCTATAGAAGATGTGTTGGGGCATTTGGGGAGTAACAAAGGTCTTAGCAAATCTACAAATTCAAGATGACCACATTCCCTTAATCTGTTTTTCTCATAAAGATTTAATATTGGCTTATTTATTTCTATGGTTCCTTGTTGCCAAACTAAAATAAGAAAAAGTCCAAAATCACTCAAATGGAACACATAGTAATATATTGATATGAGTGCATCAGATGGAGATATTCTAGCATAAATGAGAAGTGGGAAGACAGTTGTCTTAGTTTCAGTGGGTCAAGACCTGGCACCCCCAACTACATGCAACTCAGAGAACAATTTATGTCAGATTTTTTTTATTCTTTCTATCAATAAGGTGGGTCCCAGGGATATAAATGCATGTCTCCAGGCTTGTCTGCATTACCTTTACCTGCTTAGTCATTTTCCAGTCCATCATCAAAGCCACAGATTTTAATAAGCTACATATCTCTGTATATGGTCTCTGTGTATATCTATCCTACTTTGGAAATATTTATCCTCAAAATGAAAGTTTGGCACAGTTAACGAAGAGTAAGAATCAGAGGCGGGAGAATTTTAAAGCTTCTACAATAACTAACAGTTTGATGTATTTCACTTCATAAGATGTAACAGTGTGAATTTTCCATCCCTGTCATAAATAGTGTACTAATTTTGAACCTAACATATTGCATGTGCTAGGCAAGTATTTTGTCTCCAAGTTGTATTCGTGGCTTGTAACTCCATTCATCTGCTACAGCTACTACAGGGCAGACATCAAGATGAGCTTTAACGGTCAATTTAGCCCTCATAAGAATGACCATGTGAGTAGCTGACAGAATGCTTTGAAGACTAGGCATGCTTATCTGAGATAGAAGACGCACCCCAATCCACATTACACACTCTACACAGTTTAGTCTGAGAAAGGTTGATAGTAAACTGTTATCTCCCTCCACAAATTCAAGGAGAAGAAACCATGTTAATCTATCTGTAGCATTTATCAAAATAACCAAAGCTATGCTGAGGAATCACAAAGAAGTAAGGCGTGACTGAACATAGGCTCTTTCCCAATAATGGAAAGATGGACAGGGAAACACATGCTGCAGTTCAGTGATTGGTAATGTAGGATGAATGAAGTCTCAGCTGGTTCCAGTGTGTCTACAGGTATTATGTCAGAGTCAGTGAAGAATGAGAAAGGGACCAATGAAAGGGAGGAACTGAAATGAACCACCTGCTTCTCTGGCTTTAGAGATCTTAAAAGCTATGGTTTGAGATAAAGAGACTTGAATTTACAAGGATAATTGCTTCACATATTAACTCTCTGACTTACTGTGAGTCTCAGGTCAGATCTAGTCCAGGAGAACTGCAGAAGAAGAAAGCCCCCATCTGAAAGAAACCTTTCCTCAACACACTGTGACTTCTGCTGTGGTGAAAGAGTAGCATCAAACATCCCTCTCCCTTTCAAGCCTTGCAGAGATACACTCTCGGCCAGAGGCATGTGGCTTTTGCTATAATACCATGCACCTAGACAAATGTGAAGTTTCCACTTAACACTGCTTAGCTGGTGCATCACAGGTATATCTTACCCCATCTCCATCCCCAGGCGGGTCTTAAAAGTCTGCATTTCATCTGATGGGCCTACTCTGCATTGTTGTCTAAATGAGAGGTGACATAACTGCTCCAACTCTGACTTAAGAGATGCTGAGCGATGATCCTGAACCCGGGAGCACTCTCTTTGAATGTCTGGCATCCCAAGTAATCTCCCATGCCTACCTCATTGTCCTGTCCCTACAATTCTCCAGAAATGTCTCTCTTCGGTTAGGTGTAATCCAGTCCAACTAATACACTAGAGAGGCTAGAAGGACAAAAGTCAAGTGCAGGGGCTGGAGAGATCACTCATCCTTTAAGAGGGTGTGTAGCTCTCCCAGAGGACCCAGAAATCAGCTAACAATCTTCTGTGACTCCAGTTCCATGTGGAATCCATTGCCCTTTCTGGCTTCAGTGCAAACTTATTGTTTGTGGTGCATAGAAAGCAGGCAAAATACCCATATTCATAAATACAAGTAAATGAATCTCACAGATTTCCATGCAAAATAAATAGTCAAGGCAACAGCACATTAAAAGACCACATCTCAATATGTCTTAGAAGGTTACTACTCCTGCATTGCCACTGTCACTGGTGCTGTATTTCAGGAGAAGAAAGGCAGACAGCTATAGGTTTCCTCATTTCTTCTATACTCCTGTAACAAATGTTCTCACTTCCTGAGATGCATTAGAAAACATAGGTGTATTTCTAAAAATCTGATATGAATGATCACGTCATGAACATGTGTGTATCTATTCTCTGTTTTTTGAAGTAGCTAGGCATGTGAAGTCAGGTGTTTAACATGGATCTTTTTCCATCATGAAGTGGATATACATGGAGTAGGCCATGTGATTCACACCCAAGATACCATCTTCATTTGTAACCCTGTGTAGCTGAGAACTCACAATGTAGCCTAAGCTTCCCGGGACTTGCAGAGATCCACCTCTGTCTGTTGAGTTCTAATGTTACAGGAGTGTGACACCACACCTGACTACAAAGCTACTTTCAGAATGAAGAGAATGTCCCAGGTTTAGCTGTCCCCTATGGGAGAACTTACCCTGTTGGAGGAGGGCAGGAGGGGTGGGGGGAATTTGGTAGGCAGGAAAGGGAGGAGCAATGAGAGTTGGATCTGTGGTTGGTAAGTAAATTCAATAAAAACTTTAAAGGAAAGAATGAAGAGTTGGAAATTATTTTTTATTTGTGAAATTACAGAAATTTGACTGAATAGTGCCTTAAAGGGGTGCTTAGTATATCCAGTGTAAAGCTTTAGCAAAATATAAAATCAAAGAAAGAACAAAGAACCAAAAAAGAAAAAAACAGCAAAACAAAACAAAACAACAAAACCTAAATTCATGTAAACCACAAAACAAATCAAAACTATTTACATGAGAAGCTTTCTCTTCATGCAGATGTCCTACACTCTGTGACTGGCTTTGGACACAAGTTGGAAGACAACCCTGAATTGAAATACCCTCTTCAAGACAAGTGTAGTCATGCCACTTTGGGGCTTCTAGGTTAAGTCCTTGCCGAAGTTGATCTTATACCATGTTGGCCACTATATGATTCTTTCTGCCAACATGTGTCTGTGTGCCCATTCAAGAGCAAAAAATGACACGGGGAGCATCTGTTACCAAAAGACATAACAGCTCATGGTGACATCCTTCCTAAATAATCTCTCAGAACAATTCAATTCACCATCACATGTGCATGAAATTGAGTAGTTCCAGCACTGGACTGGAGCGAGAATATGATGCTTCTTTTGTGTGGTCTGTCTGGATAGCAGCATGACATCAACACAGTCTCTGTTGACATATCTCCCTCCACATATGAAGGGCTGAGGACTCAGTCAGCTACCAAAAGTTTATAGCAATAAACTTTCAGAGTAACTATGAGCGGAAACATATTCTCTTTCCATGTTGTTGTGGCCCTCACTGGAAACACTTGCTGGTAGATGTCAGCTTTTTCTGCATAATTCTCGGTGTTTATTTTTTTGAATCTCAAATCAAACTATCTCAATCTTGATGGTTTCTTTATTCCATAACTAGTGAGTCAACAGACACATGGATCATATTATGGATGGATGACCTTCAGGGCAGTTAATATTTGCCTCATTGGTGATTTCACAAATAGTAGTACATGTCTTGTTCTGAGGAGGCCTTGATCATAGAGTGGAGAGTGTCAGGGTTTCTAGTTGACTATGGATTCCTTCAGCCACCTCAGTTCCAATAAAGGGTGCTGTGAGAGAAGAAAAGGCAATCAGATCTAAAAACAGCCTTGCTGGGTCAGTAGCTAGATAAATTCAGGGCCTATTCACACATAGGAAACCAGAATCAAGGAAGAACTCCACCCCACAAATGCCATGTTGCTGGGGATGGGATGTCATGATGGCTCACTTGCTTATGACACTTAGTGCTCCTGCTGCAGCAGCTCTGTGGGCAGGAGGCTCTCATCCTGAGCTGTGGATTTTTCCAGCTCATGTTGGAGATTTTCTGACCTAGAGGAGGAAGTTAGTAAGGGCAGAGTCCTGGTGGGGATCAACCATGTCACCTGTCATTCAGTGATATCACAAAATCTCAATTGTGCTGGACAGTCAACACTCATCTTTGGCAGCAGTCATTGTATGTACACCTAAGAAATAAGTGTCACAGAGTAGTTGGGCCTTGAATTATTTTCTGCCCTTAACAAGTATCAGATGTTGATATTAGTACTATATGTACTGTGCTCTAATGAGAAAGAACAGGACTTTTTCCTAAAGTATACAGACATCATTTAAATAAAAGGAGTAGCATATTAAAGTCATATATAATAGCACAGTGGAGATATACAGACTGTTCATGATGAGTTTCTCATCAACTACCTCATTTTTTTCTTGTCCAATTTCTGTTTATTTCTTTCTAGGCAGGGTTACAATATGCATCTCTGGCTGACTAGATACATATTCTAGGATGGCTACAAGAGGACAGAGATTCCCTGCCTGTGCTCCCAAAGAGTTTGGATTAAAGACATGAACAATCACATACCCCTGTCCTTTTCCTGATTTTAATTGATATTATTTTATTTTCCTCTCCGTGTTGTACAATGCTGTCATAGGTTTGATGGAGAAAACCTTAAAATTCCAAGCGGTATTCCTTCTTGTCTTTTTTAGAGGGTTTACATGAGTAAGGGTGGTAAAGATCATGATGGGATATCTACAGAAACAACTTTACCAAGCTCAAAAAAAATCAGGAAATTTAGACTGACAGTTGTGACCTTCTGCATATGGTCGACAGTTGTGGAGCTGGTTGTGTCTGAGAGGCCCCTGGCAGTGTGGTCAGGATCTATTCCTGGTGCATGAGCTGTCTTTCTGGATCCCATTACCTATGGTCAGACACCTTGCTCTTGCTTGATAAAGTGGGGAGGGGCTTGCTCCTGCCTCAACAGAATGTATCAGGCTTAACTGTCCTACCATGAGAGAAATTACCCTGTTGGAGGAGGGGATGAAGGGTCAGGGAGGAAGGTGAGTGGGAAGTGGGAGGAGGGAAGAAAGTGGAATCTGTTGTTGGCATGTAAAATGAATAAAAAAATAATTTTAAAAAGACCACCTCATTTTATATACATAGACTTAATACAACTTTGCACCCAGGTAATACACAAGATGGAGCCTGTCATGCTAGAGCAGTATTTCTTGAGCCATGTGTCTGAGAACATTGTCACTGCATGGTCTCTGGCAATAAACAAGAAGAGCTGTGTTATCCTTAGGCCTACACCTCGGAATCTACATCCTGGCACTCTAGAGGAGTCTGTTCCACAACACTCGGTGAAGGTTCAGGGACATCTACCTGGGTTCATCCTGCCAATGACTAAAGGTATTATGTCCCCAGTACACTTTACATGGGAAATTCTCAAACAATGAAGACAGCCATTGTGACATCAAATAGTGACAAGGGTGCAAATTCCACAACACTCGGTGAAGGTTCAGAGACATCTACCTGGGTTCATCCTGCCAATGACTAAACGTACTATGTCCCCAGTACACTTTACATGGGAAATTCTCAAACAATGAAGACAGCCAGTGTGACATCAAATAGTGACAAGGGTGCAAATCTCACCCTATAGGTACTAATCCTGAATAAAAATGTAATTTCAGTCAGATATGGTGAGGCACACCTTTAAATCCCATCACTTGGGAGGCATAAGCAGGCAGAGCTCTGTGAGTTCAAGGAAAGCCTGCTAAGAACATTCCAGAGAGGTCAGAAGGGAGGAATGGGACACAAATGTACAGACCCAGGGAGTATCAAACATATTGTTTGCTGGACATAAGTTCTTGTTGACGGGACCAGCAAAATACTCTGAGTTCTGAGTTGGTCTACCCTTGCTTGGAGCAGGGAGTCTTGCTGATAAGCCAAAGCCCACAAAGGACAGAGAGCCCTGGTACAGGGGACTCAATTGGTTCCATACCCCAACTTCAGCCTGGGTTCCTACCTCATCTGGGAGACAGTCAAATGATGCTGCAGCTTTATTGCCAGGTTTTTTGCTGTGTGACCAGCTCCCTCTGCTTCAGCAAGCTCTGAAGTCTCTCCTCCATTCATTGCTGCTCGTGTTCATTACAAGATTGTGTCCTTATTGGAGGGTTGAGTATAGTATAGTCAATACATTCTCACACAAGTGCAAGCACACACACAGAATCCCAAGATTTTATTGGTCAGTCAATCTCATGAAATTTCAAGCTCATGGGCACATGAGAAAGCCTGCTTTAAGTTCATAAGACAGAGACTGACAAAGAGAGACCCAGTGGTCTCATCTAGCTGTCATCCACATGAAATATGCACTGCACTCCCACATGCCTCTATTACACACACACACACACACACACACCACGAAGAGACAGAGAGAGACAGAGAAAGGCTTGAAACGAAAACAACAAAGTGATAGAGGAGCAGTTATCTTTAAAATAAGCACACAGGCCTTTAAGCAAACTCCTAAAACTCAGCTTTCCATTTCTGGGAACTAAAATGGCCTAGGGGAGCATACTGTTGAACTAGTGGAGATGGTTAGAAAAATTTTTACTCTTGAACTCTATTCTGTGTATAGCAATCCTCCCATCATAATGACATGTAGCTGTGTGATGAGTGATTGACCTGTTTGTCCCCATTGACTACAGGTTCAAGAAGAGTATCAGGGATTGCATGCCAATGACCAAGATTCTCAGAGGAGACTCACTTCTCAGAAATACTAATGCACAGACACAGAATGAACAATTTTATGTCATGAAGTGGGTGGATGGATGGGTGTATGGATGAGGAAAGTGATGAGATAGAGCACAGGTGTCTGGATGGGTAGATTTTGTAAGGTACATAAGTAAATGATGCTGGACCTAACTGTGACCCAGCTGCCTGTCCCTACCTGCTGTTGCTGGTTCTGGAGGTCACTGATCTCTTCTTGATCCTTACTGAGCACTTGTAGGTCACCCAAGTGGTGCTTCAGCACGACCCATTCCTCCAGTTCTCCTTCTCTTGCCTCATCATATCCAACTTCTTTTTGAGCTGACTCTGCTCCATCAGGAGCCGGCTCTGCAGATCACTGGTAACACACTCCATATAGTAAGACCATGTCAGCCACCTCTGGTCACCCAAGACTCCATGCCTCAACAACCCAACCCTATCCCAGGTTCACAGGAAGATGTAAACAAGAACCTTCAACAGTAATGACAGTGGCACTCAAGGCCAAAAGCAGAGAACAGTTATTTCTTGCAAGAATCAAACTATTTCTGAAACTCACCTCCCAAATAACAGAAATTCATGCACTTCCATAAACAAGAGGAGTACTCCACCTGTCCTAATCAGTCCACTGTCATGAGGAAACACCAGCAAATAATGTGCAAGTACACTTGAAGAAGTAGGAGACCCAAAGGGTGCATAGATCCCATAGCAGTCAGCTCCTGCCTGACACCCCTCTCGTAAGGCCAGTTGATCTTCTAGCAAGTGGTTCTCAGTATGTGGGTTGTGAACCCTTTGGGATCTAAGGAGCCTTTCACAAGGGACACATATTAGATGGCTTATGTAGATATTTACATTAAAATTATTAACAGTGGCAAAATAAACTTAAGACAATGCTACAAAATAATTTTATGGTTTGGGGTCATCAAAACAATGAAGCAATGTATTAAAGTATCACAGCATTAGTTATTAGTGAATAATAACCACTGATCTGGAGGCTACTGAATGACAATATGGTGCTTGGAAGAGCTAATAGTCTCTTTAAACCTTAGCAAAACTGAGTAAAGAGGCATAAGTCCAAAGGCTGCTTGCTAATGCTGCTGGCTAAGAAGCAGAAAAACTAGAAGCACATCTACAGACCCTGCAGTTCAAACACACAAAAAAAATGAGAACTGGATATTGTACAACAGATGGGGGTCCCTGCCAAGATAAGCACTTACCAAAGGAAGACTTTTTCTTTGGTCAGCTCACTGAGCTTCTGTGAGGCCTCCAAATTCTCATTTTCAAATTTCTGCAGGTCTAACATGACCTGCTGATGTTCCATCTTGAGCTTTTCCCAGAAAGGATTTGACCTGTGGTAGGGCCTGGACCCAGAAGCAAAGAATTCCATGAATACAGGCCTCAAGGATCACATGAATTCAGTGTGTGTTCTATAGTACTGGAATTAATAAGATGCCACATCTTGGTTTCTATGTACTGGGACCTCTGGCTCCTTATTACACTTGCTCTTTTGGCCAGCAGAGTCAGGGTGTTAAGAAGGATGCAGCTGGGAATGAATATGCTCCCTCAGGAGTCCTGCACAGCTTGCTATGGAGTTCCAATGAGTCTATCACAGGTCTGGGCCCACCAGAAACTGTGATGTTTCTGCTGTCTTCAAATAAGAGATACTCATTCCAGGGGCTTATATTGACATGGCGGCTAAAATCACATCATGAGCATTTCAGAGGATGGGACTCAATATTATGACAGCTTCATAAATTCCCCCAGGGCATTCCCAGTTGACACCAAGGTGAACACACTGGGGAAGGGCTATGCTGCTCAAAATGGGGCTCCCAGTACACCATGTAGACAACACCTAGATACTGAGACAAGCAACATTTCATGTGCAACCATAGACCCTTGATTGCAGGGTGAAGAGGGACACATATGCACAAACACACAAACACATAGATACAGAAAGATGGAGGAGAGTGAGAGAGAGAGAGAGAGAGACAGAGAGACAGAGAGAGACAGAGAGAGAGACAGAGAGAGAGAGTCAGAGAGAGAAACTAAGAGAGGGAAAGGTGATAAAATGTTCTCATTGAGATGACAAATTAATGCATGCATCTTAGAGAGGACCAAGAGCAGCAGACATCAGTACCAGACCTTGCTGCCACATATTAAGATGTGATACAAAAACTCTCCAGCTGCTACTTGAAGCATCCAGCACACAATGTCTTTCCAGGCAAGTAAAAAAAAAACATAACAGCATTCTCACACTAGCCACTAATTCACAGGATCTCTCCAAATGCATGCTGGGAATTCATACACTACTGATTCAATTCCTGAGTTATGTGATTCAGGCCACAGGCTCTGATTTTCATTAGGAGGAAGCAGAACAGTCTATGTCCCCATCTCACTCCTGTCCATGTGTCAGGTTTTGCTTCAGGGAAGCATTTAGAGAAATAGTGTTGGGCAAAGGGACACCGTGAAGGTGCACCCAACCTCCCAGAAGCCCATTTCTTAGACAAAATAAACTAAGGGTGAAATTGTGGAACCAAGACAGTCACCATGGGTTTTGAAACAGTAAATACCTGTTGTCCAAGGATCCTTAGGTTACTAAGATGAGGCGATCTCTCAGATCATTCCATTGAGCGGTCATCACCTGAGCTGAGTGGTCAGGTTCTCCACCTTCTGCTTCACTTGTCTCTTTGTGAGGCAGGTTGGAGTGGGTGGTGGCTCTTTGGAGGCCCCTGTGGGTAGATGAATGTACACAAGTGAACGTGCATTGTGACAAGACATAGAGAATGAACAGGTCACCCTGAGACCTGAGAAGGTGTTTGAGAAAGGATGTAAGCAAGCAATTCAGTGACACCACAAAGAATTTTGCCCTGGACTGAGATGCCCCCGCTGGGCATCTTAGGTCTCCCATCTCTGTGACAGGAGATAGGTGTCTCAGCCAGCTGATTTCCTCTGCTCCTTTATCACATGTTTTAGGTAACTAAGGAGAGAGCCTCCTCAGGCTTATTAACAGCTCTGGACTCTGCATTCAACTTGGCTGCAGGGTTCACTAGTCTGTTGCTATCAAAGCCAAGATAAAATTGACACAGTCCACAAGCACTCAGGTCATTAACGATGCATAAATATCCTGACAGGTCACTCTAAGCACATTGCAAAAATGGAGAATCCACACAGGGGCAGAATATGGTCACCATCCTCACTAAGATGCCTCAGTGACAAAGGAGGGTGCATAGAGCTGGTGGGCTGTAAATAAATGAAGACACTGAGGTTGAAGTACATTGATGACCTGCTTTTTGCTGGGCACAGTTCACTTGAACTTCCTACCCTAATGCTGGCCTTTTTGTCCCCTCTCAACCCCTACCCTCCTGTAGGATTGAAAGGCAAGAACTCCCAGCACAACAGCTTTGGCCTTACTCGCTCCTGATTTCTGGGACAGACAAATTACTCTTCTGGAATCCTTGAATTTCAGGAGTTTTGACAAGCAGGGAAGTCCAGTTGGTTCCCAGAGACTCCTACCTCCTGTGTCCCATTACTGGAAGATTCAGCTCAAGCCCAGGTCCTACAGGGACATCCCAATTTCCTGCTCACAACTTATTATACCATTTTCTGGACCATTTCTTGATGGTTCACATTGGAATGGCTGAAGGCCAGCTTGTGTCTGCCTCTCTCTGGTTTCTCTTCCCTCTCCTTTCTCTTGACCCAATAGAGTCCTGAGTCTTTCCAACATGTTCATGGCTGAACTGTAAGGGCACTAAACCAACTGTCCAAAGGTAGTTGGTGTTGCTACAACACACGTGGTATCAGATAACATTCTAAAGTCTACAGGATACAATAGAATGTCCAGGCATGAGACACCCCTGATGTCATGGGGAACTGACATTGCCTACCTGCTAACCAGATCTCATAACTCTTCAGAAGTCAGATTTCCCATTCTAGGAATCTCTCCTGGGACTCAAGAGAAATGCTTCAGTACCCTTTTGTTCCATAGCCAGAGGTTGCTCTCTGATTTTTTGGAAATGCCTCGGTACTTCCATGTGGGAAATAAAGTGAGTGTTCATCTGCTATTAAAGTATATGTCCAGAAGGTAACAGTATTATAGACATTTATGTGAGGTATGATTCTCCACAAGTACCTGCATCTCCTTATTATCAAGAAATGACAGACTTAATGATAATGGAAAGGACACTTTTTAAATAACTTCCCGGTATGGAGCCTACAGAAGTTACTGCCAGTAGAGAATATGCAGCTTAGTTGATTTAAATTGATGACCAGGGCAGATTGCATTAGCATGTTACATGGGATCTAGAGATAATCACTACCCAGTACATCAGCTTTCAAGAGTTTCTGAAAATACTCAATGGGTATGACCCAAAATTAAATCTAAAAATGCTGTAGAGTTTGCTCTTAGTGATTTTACAGATTGTTCTTCAAAAAACAAGGTCCATGTATTTTATACACAATTTCTTCACACTCCTCAGAATGGTTAATACCTTCACCTGGCTGTACAGCTCAACAGTCAAAACTTACTATATCCCATTAGTTTTTATTAGACATTGCTCAGTAATTGGTTACTTTTAACTCACTTCATGTATATATTTGCACATGAAGGATAGAGTTATACTAAAAATGGAAACTGGCTGACACTGATAGAAAAGATTTGTTACAAAAGTATTTTAAATTTAAAAAAAATGTAATGAAGAGATGAAAATCTCTAAGCTCTATCTATTTTGTACTCTAACACATTTTATCTCTAAATTTCTTTGCCCCCTAATCTCAAAAAATAATATCTTATGATATAATTTCTTTAACTTTGGATGTGTAAATTCCTGGGACTTGGGTAATATTTGTAAAATGCATAAAAAAATTAGCTGAAAACTTGTAAAAAATGGTTATCACATTTAAAATCTATATATAGGCAGCATGTATAAAAGTTATTATTCCTACTGGCCCCTTTGGTTATTATTGTATCTCCTTTATAGACTAAATAGGCAATCACTGCTCCTCAAAATATTTTGGAGAAAGGTAGAATTTAATATCATGAGATATCCCTAAGGAAATATAGGTCTACTCAGGATAGAAGAACCTGACTCAAAAGATGTATGTCTAACCACTTATGTATTTGCAAACTGTTCAACATCAGGAGTCTGGAAAATTTAAATAAGAATCAAATATGTGATTGATAAATTTGGTATATTTGATAAATAAGGCTCTTAAATACCTAAGATCTATTTATGAGAGCAAAATGCACTTGAAAATAATATATCTAGTCTCTTTGTCTTTCCAAACTTTGTTAATCTTTAGCTCTTTGCATAAACTGAGTCATACAAACTGTGATATTCTCTAATGGCATACCCTGAACGAGTAAAAAATAAAATAAAGTTCAATTCTGTGGACTGTATTTATTTAAGTTTTATATTTGAGGCTAAAGGATCTTAAGTCAAATCTTCAATCCAAATTTTTAGAACTCAAACTCAACGGGGATAAAATTGTAAAATTCTAATCATAAACAAAAACTTCCTTGTAAACTGTTAAACACAGTTAGGTCATACAAGTTAATGATAATCACCTTGTAAATAATAAAATTCTTTAAAGTGTTCTAAAACTATGCTTGTAGTCATAGTAATTACAAATCTATTTTATTTTACAGGGAAAAGCTTCAGTTAGAATGCTGTTCATATTTTCAAGATTAGGCCAAAAGCAATGATTAAAAATGAATGAAGTTTGTTTACACAGACCGTTTACCTTGCTGACAGACTTTAGGTTGAAAGAAATAAACCCTCATAGTGTGTTTCAGTGGAACTTCTCACTATTCCTTTATTTCAGGAAACTTTCTCTGCAATCAGGTAAATAAAAAAATAATAAATTCTATTAAAACATGGCAGTAATAGTGAACTGCTCGATCATTTGTCACAGAGAACACAGAACAAAGAGCTTGCTCAGGAGAAAGGCTATAAGCAGCCTTGACTCAGGTTGCTGGCAGGAGGCTTAACCAAAGGCTTGGTGCCATGAATTGTCTGTTACTGAGACTTTAAGAGCTTTCCCTGCTTATGCCTGGTGCAGTAATGAATGCATCCAATGTGTACAGTGCTAGCAAAAGAAATTTGGTCTTGTCTTTAACATGGAAACATTTTCATTGTATGTCTTTCAGAAATTGAAATCCAAAACACCACCCATATTTCTTGTATTTGTGATTACTAAAACTTAATTCTTTAAATTTATATTTTTGTATATCATAAGAACTTAAAACAATGTAAACAGGTTTAGCCAGGTTTAAACTTTGTACAATTCACAAAGCTAAAATTTGACAAGATAAACAGAAATGGAGGATGCACACATACAGGACTGGCTTTAAAAGTGGTGGTATTCTCTATGGGCTTAAAAAATTGAGTGCAAGTTATAGAAACATTCTGGGGGTCAGAGGCATATTCTCCATACCCGCACTGATCATGCTGAGAAGAACAAAGAAGTTCATGCACTCCATAACTTCCTCCCTGAATCATGACAATAGGGGCTGTATTGTGCAGCTTCCGTTTATGCCACACAGCATCCATTTATTAAACGGATTCATGCGCTGGTCCTGCAAGAATAGCCCTGTCTTCCTGTCTCCTTTGATATCCCCCTTTTCAAGGGGGCCACTCATACCAGGTGAGAAAGTAAATCTTTGTACTTTATCAGCCCATCTGACAATAGTGGATTGGCAGTCTGTCCAGGGCTAGGGGTCGCCTTCATATGCTCCCCAGCAAGTATGACCCCACTTGGCTTGCTTAGGGGGTGTATAAGTATTATTAGGCAAGGTGATATTATAGGTGAGCATAGTGCCATTCAGCCAGATAACAGCTGTAGTATAACTATGTTTCAGGGTAAAACAGTCATTCCCATGGCTAATTTGCTGTTGCTTAATGCCTGGGACATAATTTTTATCTCCGTTAAACCACCCATAAAGGCCTTTGGTCAGGGGAATGCAGTCTCCAGATTCATCTATTTGAAAGCACAGGGATCCTTTTTCAGGGAAACTACGATTCTCTCCTAGAGGCATTCGTTCCAGATCCAAATACAAATAAGGGAGATTAATAGCATTATTAGAAGTAAACAGCCTAGGAAAAACCTGTGCATCATGTTGTACTGGCATTGGTTTCGGGAATGCAGACAGGATCCCCCATCTCTGTTCCATCTTCCCTGGCTGTGGACTCAGCAGGAACATCAGGCATGTTTGCAGAAGCATCTTCCTGAGACTGCGTCAATTGTGCTTTTCTCACCAATCTTTCCAGTACCCAGATTGGATCTTGTTGACCCTGTGGGAAAACACAAACAGAGTCTCGTGCCCATGCAAGCACGGGATCAGGTCCATACCAGATACCTGTCAAGGCATCTTTCCATTTTACCATCCCTTTAGAGGGACTGTGCTGACATTGATGTCTATCTGCAGCTGAACAGTTTGATCCATCCAAATTTAAAAAATTCAAGGTAAATAATGTAAGAGAGAGTCTATCCTTAGGGGTACGGCTATGGCTTATTCCCCCTTTTTGTTTTTGAAGCAGTTCCTTCAAGGAGCGATGTGCATGCTCCACAATGCCTTGACCCTGGGGATTATAGGGCAGGCCATGTACAAGTTGAACATCCATTTGACGGCAGAAGGAGGCAAACTTGTGGCCCGTGTAAGCAGGATTGTTGTCTGTTTTTATTTGTTGCGGTTTGCCCCACGCTGCCCATGCCTCTAGGCAATGGGTGATTACGTGAAATGCCTTCTCACCTGCCATTGGGGTGGCGTGGATGACTCCAGAACAAGTGTCAACAGAAACATGGACATATTTGACCCGTCCAAATTCAGAGATATGTGTAACATCCATTTGCCATATTTTCAGAGGGAGCAAACCACGAGGGTTGACTCCTAATGCAGGAGGGTGCTGAAAAATGACACATTAAGGACAATCTAGAACTGCCTTACATGCATCAGTATGTGAGAGAGAAAACCTTTGTTGTAATGTTTTAGCATTAACATGATATTCCTTGTGGTATTCTTGTGCTTGTTGCACTGCTGAGGCCACAAACATCCACTCTTGCCTGGTACAGAGGTCTACAACATTGTTGCCCTCAGCTAATGGGCCTGGTAGGCCAGTATGAGCACGAATATGTTGTGCAAAGAATGGATTTTTCTGCTGCCAAATCAGTTGTTGCAATTGGCAAAAAACCGACTGTGTGGGACTGGAGGATATAAGAGGCCCTGCACATTCAAGAATTCTTAAGGCATTAACAACATAGCAGGAATCTGATACCAAATTAAATGGAAATGGACAAACCTTAAAAACTTCTAGAGCAATTAAAAATTCGACCTACTGAGGTGCACCCGGTAAATATTGGTGCTTCACAGGCTCCCCTGAGCCCAACATATAGGCCCCGCAACCTGTTTTAGATCCATCAGTAAAAACAATGGTGGCTCCGGGAATTGGCCTGGAAGCAGTTATTTTAGGAAAGACTACAGGATGTTCCTTAAAAAAATTCAAAAATGGATGTTTTGGATAATGGCAATCTATATGCTCCACATAGCTACAGCGCAATATGGCCCAATCATCAACAGTAGCACATAAAACTTTCACCTGATTGACATCATAAGGTACAATCAGCATTTGCAGGAAGTTCCAAAATATTGCAAGCACTGCTGAATACCTTGCTGGGCAAGTAGTGCCACAGTTGTGGGATAATATTCAATGGATTTTGCGGGGGAAATTCTAGTGTAAACCCACAATAAAGGTCCATCCTGCCATAAAATACCGGTGGGCTGCAAAAACGTGGGCAGAATGCATAATACAATTGTGTTGGGATCTCATACTCTCTGAAGAAAGGCTTCCTGTAATCTATCCTCAACTTTGCATAGTGCTTCACGTGCTTCCGTGGTTAACTGTCTAGGGGAATCCAAAGCTGTGTCACCTGCTAATGTATCATAAAGCGGCTTTAGCTCATAATTTGCCATTTTTAAACTGCCTCTTATCCAATTTATATCCCCTAATAATTTTTGAAAATCATTTAATGTACATAAATGATCTTTTCTCAATTCTACCTTTTGAGGCCTAATCTGTTGACTGGTAATCTTAGAGCCTAAATAAGTAACCACCTGATCCTGTTGTACCTTCTCAGAAGCAATGTACAACCCTTTAGTTCTTAACACTGTCCCTAAAAAGTGATATGCAGCTTGCAAAACATCCTTTTCTTTTGCTGTGAGGAGGATGTCGTCCATATAATGGACACATCTAACAGTAGGGAAGCGGGCCCTTAATGGCTCTAGAGCTTGTGCTACAAACAACTGATACATAGTAGGGCTGTTGGCCATACCTTGTGGTAGGACAATCCACTGATATCTCTTATCTGGCTCTTCATGATTAGTAGATGGCACTGTAAATGCAAATCTTTCACTATCCTTGTCATGCAAGGGGATGGAGAAAAAACAATCTTTAATATCAATCACAATAATGGGCCAGTTCTCTAGTAAGGCTGATAATAATGGAAGACCTCTCTGTACAAGCCCCATAATATTCATCTGGTCATTTATTGCTCTAAGATCATGCAACAATCTCCATTTCCCTGATTTTTTCTTTATAACAAAAATAGGTGTATTCCAAGGAGAAAGGGAAGGTTTGATATTTCCCTCTCTCAACTGCTCTTCCACTAGCTGCCTTGCTACTAGCAGTTTCTCGGAGGAAAGTGGCCATTGAGGAACCCACACTGGTTCCTCTGTTTTCCAGGATATGGGAATTCCTTCCTCAATGGCCCCTAAGAAAAACCCAGCCCTTGCCTGGGCTTTGTAGGTGTTGCCTGTATTGGCTCCTTTCTCCCTTGTAAAAACTTTCCTAATCCAAAATTGGGATGGCATCCCATCTTTTTTATAATATCTTGAGATTCTTTGGAATACTCATTGCTTAATTTGAAACCCATAGACTTCATGAGGTCCCTCCCACAAAGGAAAACTGGAAGCTCAAGGACATAGGGTTGCACAATGCCGGAATGTCCTTCTTCATCATGCCAATTTAGCAAACTTGCACTAATATTAGGAGTGCTAGCATAACCCAGTCCTTGTAATGTCTAGGAAGAAACTTGTATTGGCCAATCCCGAGGCCAATCTTTGTTAGCAATAATACTGTGGTCCGCTCCAGTATCCAAAATTCCCATAAGTTTAATACCGTTAACAGTTAGTTGTAATGTAGGTCTCTGATCTAAATCCAGTGATAAGAATGTGAGATCTGTCCCTGATGACCCAAATCCTTTGTCTCCTCTTTCTTTGTCATAAGCCGGGTGGGCACCATGCAGACTGGGGAGTAAAATAAGTTGTGCAATTCTATCCCTTGGGGATATGGCAGTAATTCCTTTTGGTGACTCTACCATAATCTTTACTACTCCTGTGTAGTCAGAGACAATCACCCCTGGATGAATACGCAATCCTTTCAATAAGGTAGATGATCTCCCTATTAACAGCCCTACTGTTCCTGGGTCAAGGGGGCTTTGAAAATCAGACTCTATTACTTGTACCCCCATTTGCAGAGTTAGTACCAGTATGGCGGTGGCACGGAGGTCCAATCCTGCTGAGCCCGCAGTAGCTCTCGGCGGTGCTTGGGATGGCGAATGGAGGGCCACTGCTCCAGAGGGGAGTCCTGTCTTGGGGTCTCCATTGCCCCATATATTTGAGGGCCCTGGGAGCGTGGGCCCCACTGGCCATTTCTTGGAAAGCTGTCTACCACAATGGGTTGCCCGTTTATATCTTTAATGGACTGGCATTCATTAGCCCAGTGCCTCCCCTTTCTGCATTTTGGGCAGAGCCCTGGCTGAACGCTGCGCTGGCTACTTCCTTGTTCTTGTCTACTACCTCCCCCTAGTGGGCAGTTGCATCTTATATGTCCTCTTTTCCCACATTTAAAACAAGCATCTTGAGTATTACCTCCTTTTTTCTGGGAAAACTGAAGGACTGCAGCTGTCAGACCTACATTGGTCAGAGGTCCTCCTAATTCCCGGCAAGCCTTCATCCAGGCTTCCAACCCCCTGGTCTTATATGGGGTGATGGCGGCCCTGCACACCTTTGTACACTGCTTATATATTAGCTGCTTTATTAGGGGCATTGCAGCATCTGTGTCCCTAAAAATTCTACCAGAAGCCTCTATCAAGTGAGCCACAAAATCTGAAAAGGGCTCCATGGGACCTTGGAGTATCTTGGTCAAATTGCCACTCACTTCACCTTTGTTAGGCAAAGATTTCCAGGCTCTGATGGCTATTTGATTAATTTGAGTATATACATTAGGAGGGTAAGTAGTTTGTTGATTGACATATCTGCCCAGACCAAGCTACATATCAGCATCCCATTGCAGGCCTGTGTTGTGGTTGGCCACCACCTGCTCATTAGCAAATTCAATAAAGAAGGCCTTCCAGTCTAAATACTGGCCTGGACTAAAACAGGCACGGGCAAGATTCATCCAATCTGAGGCAGTAATGCATTGTCTTTGCACAGTCTCAATCTGAGTAAGTGTAAATGCAGCGCTAACACCATAACATTTTACAGACTCCGCTATAGACTTGACAAGTTTAAAATCCAAAGGTTCATGATATCTTTGATTCTGATTATCTACAAAAACAGGACAAGCTACCTGCATTTCTCTCCTAACTTCCCTCCACAGTTGTGGGTGAAGGCTGCTGCTGACCTGCAACACTCCGGGAGCTGCCGCAGCCTCAGGGTAAGGGGGAGGAGCGGGGGGGGGGGAATTATGGACCCATAATCCTGTTTTCTTTTGTTTTTTTTCTCACCATGTTTTTAATCTTTACCTTTTGTAATGATCTAACTAGAGACTCTACCTCCTCCGAACCGAAAGAAGAGTCAGTAGACTCGGGGTCTTCAAGGTCTGATAGGGAGGGATAGAGTCGTGTCTCCTTTCCTATTGTCTTTTTACTGCCCTTGCATTCTACAGACTCTGCCTTGTCAGATCTCTTCTCTTGTAATTGTTCTAAAGTGGCTTGTCTGTTTTCCAAAGCATTGCTACACTGCTGATTCTCTAAACAGTTATGTACTAATTTCCAAACTGGTCTCACCCCTGGTTTCACGGTCCCCTGTTCTGCTGCAAATTCCAAGTCTCGTCCCAATTTTTCCCAGGAGGACACTGTGAGACTCCCAGAAACAGCGAACCTTGGGGGCCACGACATCGCATTCCTCTAAGAATCTTTGTAAAGTTCCCTTCTTTAAGTCTTTTGTAAGAAGCAGCTCGTTGAGAGCCAAAAAAAATTGGGTGCAAGGAGGAAGTGCCCATCCTTGTACAACCCTTTCTTTTTAACCTAAGGGGTTTCTCGGAGCCTTTGCCAAACAGCCCCAGTTTTATCACTTTCACTTTTGCTCTTCGCGTCCGCAGAGAAGTAACAGCCAAACTAGTTTCGTTTCAATTTATCCCATCTGCCTCTTTTCGACAGCTCTGTGAATATCCGCTCTTTTCGCGGCTCCCCAATTAACCCGGCAACTTACCAGGTATACCTACCCTGACAGCAAGAAGTTCTGAGCTCCCTCTCTTCAAAGAGCTTTCCCCGTACGGGCCACCAATTGTTGCACCCACCTCGACCAGAAAGGAAGACACAACACCGAGCTTTTCTTCAAAGCTGATTTATTCAGGCCCTTTTCTTTGTTCTTCTTTGTTCTTCTACCCCTGGGGAGAGCCAGCCCCAGCCTTATATAGGTCTCAGTCCACCAGCCACCATACGCCACATGGGATTCCTGGATAGGTACACGTATGCCTTAGCAAGTCAAAATCTCAAACCAAGCCAAATAAGGTATTGCTTAGCACAAAGAGCACTCGCCACCGGGAGGGTGGGTGGCGGAAGCCAGCTCCATCTTAAGGGTGCAGCTTCCAGAGGCTCTCTAAACTTTTCAGTTTTCTAAGCAGAGTTGAAATAGATAAGGCCCATGTGTGTAGGAAGCACAGTTCTTTTGTTCTGAGCAAGCTCACTGTTCTGGCCCACTAGGAAACACAGTAGAGTAGAAGACTGCTCTTTTCAAAAAAGCAGAATGTGTTTCTTGTAAGGCCAGCTAATGTTCGTTTCCCAATAACAAACAGAGTTGAATCACATGTAGTTTCTAGTCCTATGAGCAAGAGTTGCTTTCTGGTAAGGAAAGTCACAATTGTGCTCGCCCAGTCACGCACAGTGGAAATAGCACTGGCGTCTTTTCCTAGCAAGTACAGTGTATTGGACTGAAGAGAAGCTACTGTTCTTGTCAGTTTTCTAATCAGAGTTGAATTAGATATGGCCCGTGTGTAGGAAGCACAGTTCTTTGTTCTGAGCAAGCTCACTGTTCTGGCCCACTAGGAAACACAGTAGAGTAGAAGAGAGCACTTTTCTC
>NW_026734313.1:0-57500 GCF_949786415.1 Peromyscus eremicus
CCCCTCACAGAGAACGGTCTGCTGTCCTCTAGGCAGGGGCCCCCAGCAGCTACCTCCTTGGTCAAGACCCATTTCTTCTGACTTTCTATCTCCAAGGACTTCAGATCAGGCAAGTTCACAGTTGTCTTCTCCATCTTTTGGACCCTTTCCTCTGACTTGCCCCTGCCCTTCAAGGCCTCCAGAGGTGATCTCCCTGGGTTTTGCTAATCAAGACCTCCTTGGATTGCTTCTTGGTGGTGGTACTGGGCAGCTGTGGGACGTGGTCTTCATCTCTACCGCTTTCCTTTTCTGCTCTCCCACCAACACCCCAGGTTCCTGTTTCCCTTCAGACTTTCTCTCAAGCATATCTCCTGCCTGTAACATGCTAGGATCCATAGGGGCCTTTGCCTTTGAGTCGGGAGCTTTCTGAGACCGGGCCGTTGGAGCCTGAGACTGAGTATTTAGAATAGAGTGTCCTTCTTTGGGGGCACAGCCTTCTGGGAACCCGCAGTTGCTTGTGGACGCTTCAAAACTGGGGTTAAAGTTTTCTGGGGTTGGGTAACTAGAACCGGGGTCTTCCGGGGGGGCCCAGGGACGGATGAGGTCTTCTGGGAACCAGAAGGTGGAGTCTTATGGAAGGGACTAGATTTGGCTGAAGACTTCCGGGTTGACCGTGGTGCAGCCGGGGCCTTCTGAGCTGGAGCCGGCTCGGCTGGTACCTTATTAGACTTGTCCCAAATGAACGGTGTTTTCCCTGATGTGATAGGGGAGGACATATATTTCATTGAGCCTATGGGCTTGGGCTTGGCTTTGTCACTGGACTTCGTTAAGGAAGAGCCCGGTGGGAAGATGTAGAAGGCAGGAGGGTAAGAAGACATGCGCAAGGGGGAAGACAGAGAGGTGGACTCAGTGTCTATAAACTTGTCGAGGTCTTGAGTCCACAGGAAGGTGTCCATGTGACCACGGGAGTCCCCGAAGGCTAAATCACAGGCGTTGTGAGAGACACGCTGTGTAGGAGTCTCAATCAGATGGCCCCGGCCTATGGTTCCCTCAGAATCAGATCCGTAGGTCTGTAGATGGATGGGGTGGGGGGTGTTCAGGAGCAGGGGAGACACAAAGCTTGGGAATCTCGTTTTCCAGCCTTCCTTCTTCCAATCAGGAGTCCACATTCCAACCCTCTTCCCTTGGACCCTGGAGTCCAGGCCCCAGCCCTCCTCCCTTGGAGCCTGGGGTCAGGCCCCAGCCCTCCTCCCTTGGACCCTGGAGTCTAGCCCCTGGTGAATAGCTGGCCTTTGAAGTGGAGTGGTCCTGGTTCATCGTGCCGGAGATGATGCTGAAGATGGTCCGGATGGTGATGCTGGCCTTCTCTGTAGGGCAGAAAGAAGTCTAAGCCCTCTGGGCAAGGGGTCAAATTCACAAGCAGGTTCATGCAGGGGACAGAGCATGGCTATTGGTCATACCAGAAACATGGATTAGAGTTTTGGATCCAGCAGGGCAGGCACCTGGGTAGGCCCTACAGAAGTAACGTGGTAGAACATTAGTGATATCGGAGCCAGGGTCCTAAACACAACCAGCCAAAACAATGCTCATTGCCTACTTCTTTTCTGTGACTTTCATCTGATCCTTAGGAGGTTGTAGTTGTGACCAGAGGAGAGGCAGAGAGTCACCCACAGCCTGAGACCTGAACCTGTGCTTGGCCATCTGTTCATGGGCAGAGAGGAGACAGTGAGAGGAGGGGCAGCCCCTGGGCCGCACAGTCATGCATGCATAAACACACACACACACACACACACACACACACACACACACACACACACATACACACACACACACACATACACACACACATACACACACACACACACACACACATACACACATACACACACACATACACACACACACATACACACATACACACATACACACACACATACACACACACACATACACACATACACACACATACACACATACACATACACATACACACACACACATACACACACACACATACACACACACACATACACACACACATACACACATACACACACATACACACACACACATACACACATACACACACACATACACACATACACACACACATACACACACACATACACACATACACACACATACACACACATACAACACACACACATACACACATACACACACATACACACACACATACACACACACATACACACACACACACACACACACACACACACACACACACACACGGTGATATATTGTGTACCCCAATAAAGCTTGTCAGAGGATCAGAGGACAGAGCCAGCCTCTAGATTAGGCATAGAGGTCAGACAGTGGTGCACACACCCTTAATCCTATCACTTGGGAGGCAGTGGTCCCTCTGGATCTCCATGAGTTCAAGGCCACACTGGAAACAGAGCCAAGCAGTGGGTGGCACACACCTTTAATCCAGGAAGTGACGGCAGGGCAGAGAAAGGTATATGAGGTGTGAGGAAACAGGAACTAAGGTGGTTCAGCAGAGACCCATTTGGGTGAGGACTCAGAGGCTTTCTGTCAGAGGATTCACGGAATTGGTGAGGTAAGAGGTGGTGGCTGTGGCTTGTTCTGCTTCTCTGATCTTTCAGCTTTTACCCCAATATCTGGTACCGAGTTTTTTTTTTTTTTTATTAAAAGACTATCTAATATTTGAATAACACACACACACACACACACACAGAGAGAGAGAGAGAGAGAGAGAGAGAGAGAGAGAGAGAAGCCCTGGCCGCCTCACCTTGTTCTTCCTTTGTTTTTGAGAAGAGAACATTTTGCAAGGAAAGGTGCGCTCAGCAGCTTCAGCTATGGAGAGAGGCGGAGAGAGGAGGGTCAAGGACCTCAGGGGGCACTGACATGGAGCAGACTCTAAGGACAAGGTGAGCTCAGCCAGGGGGTGCACAAGAACCTTCCAAAGTGTTTGAGCTCCACCCGTGCTTTGAGGGAGGGTACCTGACCTGCAGAGGAAGACGGCCCAGCCTTGCACAGGGATGGCTCACCTGTAAGTCTGCTTCCAGACTGGTCCTGTGGACAGAGGGGACAGTTTGCAGAGGTCTTTTACTGGTCCCCCCCCCTTCTTATTTTCATTCTCTTTTAGTTTCAGATTTGCTTATTTATTCTGTGTATGTGTATATATGAATGCCTGCATGTATGTATGTATACCACGTCATGTTAATGTGGGCTCCGCCCTCCTTTGGCTCACCTTAAGCTGGAGTTATAAGTGGCTGCAACCCACTCTTTATGAGTTTTCAGCACCCAAAAGTCCTCTGCCTCTTAACCACTGAACCACCTTTCCAGGCCCTTAAGATTGGTATTGTGGGGGCTGGAGAGATGGCTCAGAGGTTAAGGGCACTGACTGCTCTTCCAGAGGTCCTGAGTTCAATTCCCAGCAACCACATGGTGGCTCACAACCATCTGTAATGAGATCTGGCGCCCTCTTCTGGCCTGCAGGCAGAACGCTGTATACATAATAAATAAATAATTCTTAAAAAAAAAAAAAAAAAAAAAGATTGGTATTGCATGCACTTATTTATTTTGGGGAGGTGCACATGCCATGGCACCTCCCTGGAGGTCAAGGGACAGCTTTTAGGTGCTGGCTCTCTCCTTCCACTGTGTGGGACAGGGGCTCCAACTCAGGTGGACAGACTTGGAGGCAAGTGCTCTTACCCACTGAGCCCTCCTCTCACGTGAATTCTGGAGGCGGGATACACTTTACGTTCTCGAACTTGCAAGGTAAGCCCTTTGTGGACTCAAACTACCTCTCCAGCTCCTCCTTTTGTTTCTACTTTTTTTTTTTTTTCCCTTCGAGACAGGGTTTCTCTGTGTAGTTTTGGTGCCTTTCCTGGATCTCACTCTGTAGCCCAGGCTGGCCTCGAACTCACAGAGATCCGCCTGGTTCTGCCTCCCGAGTGCTGGGATTAAAGTCGTGCACCACCACCGCCCGGCTTGTTTCTACTTTTGTGTTGACCCAGGGTCTCACTTTATAGCCTATGGTGGCCTGAAACTCTCTGTATAGCCCAGGCTGGTCTCAAATTCATTGCAATCCTCCCCCACCCCCGGCTTTGGCCTCCCAAGTCTTGGGAATTACAAGCATGAGCCGCCAAAACTTTTTTTTTTTTTAAAGAATTGGAAATTCTTTTACATTACAGGGGCAGCGGTGGCGCACGCCTTTAATTCCAGCACTCCAGAGGCAGAGGCAGGTGGATCTCTGTGAGTTTGAGGCCAGTCTGGTCTACAGAGCGAGATCCAGGACATCCAGGGCTACACAGAGAAAACCCTGTCTCAAAAAACCAAAAGGAAGAAGAAGAAGAAAGAAAGAAATCACTCCCGAGAATGGAAAGTAGAGGCAAGAGCAGGCCAAGAGACTCACCAAGTAAAGACACTTGCTGCTGAGCCTCATGACCTGAGTTTGATCCCCAGGATTCACATGGTAGGCAAGAGCCAACACCCAAGTGTGTGCTCATGCTCACACACATACACAAAAAAGAGTGGGAATAAGGCTAGTGAGCTGAGGGTGTAAACCAGAAGAGCCTCAGATGTGCTTTGTTGTGGTTGCTTTGTTTTGGTCTTGGTTTTTCGAGACAGGGTTTCTCTGTGCAGCCTTGGCTGTCCTGGAACTCACTCTGTAGACCAGGCTGGCCTCGAACTCACAGAGATCCACCTGCCTCTGCCTCCCGAGTGCTGGGCTTAAAGGCGTGTGCCACCACTGCCTGGCCATAGCTTCAAATCTGTAATGAGCCTCCTACCTTCATCTCCCAACTGTGGAGATTACAGGTCTGTGTCACTGTGCCTGCCTGGGTGCTTGGACACTTTTTTTGGTGCATGCGTGTGTGTGTGTGTGTGTGTGTGTGTGTGTGTGTGTGTGTATGTGTATGTGTGTATGTGTGTGTGTGTGTGCAGGTGTGTGCATGTGGAGGCCGGAGGACATCCTCATGTGTCATTCTCACTGGCTGGAATCTACCAAGTAGGTCAAGCAAGGCCAGGGATCCATCTGTCTTTGCCTCTCCAGCACTGGGATTACAAGCATGTGCCGCTACACCCAGCCTTTTTATGTGGGTTCTGAGGGCGTTGAACTCAGGTCCTCATACTCCCAAGGCAATCTCTTTATCAACTGAGCTATTTCTCCTGCCCCGTGCCTTCTGTCTGTTACCTACCCAGCCAGCAACTTCATCCCTAGCTTTCCTTCCTTGGTCTCATGAGGTCAGACCCTCCTTTCAGACCCAGCATTCTAGGAACCCAGCTCTTTTTCCTGGGCCCCCTAGGCTTTGGGCTGTGGGTCCTCCGTTCTCTGTGGAATCAGGACAGTAGTCTCCAAGCCCGCCTTATTGAATCCCCACCTGAAGGCGCCAGGTGGAGGCTGGCGCTCCGTCTTGGGTCGTGTGCAGGGGGGGCATGCTCATGGTCTTGGGTGCCCAAGATATGGTAGGCTCATGAAGCAGGTTGATGAGGCGAAGCCAGCGGTCAAACAAGAAGCCCAGCTCATGGTCAGGGGCATCCAATTCCAGGTAGTAGTAGCGGCCGGTGATCAGCCGCAGCTTCAGGCGCCAGGTGGGCAGATCGTGGACATAGAGGTGGGCAAGGTCTAGAGGGATCATCCTGCGGGAGGTGGGAGACCTCCCGGGTAGCTAATGCCCCAGGTAAGATGGAGCAGAGCGAGCTGGGGTCAGAGCTCGAGAAACGAGGAGGAACGTACCTGGTCAGGTTGAGATTGGAGCAATCCCTGTCCTCCGGGGGTCGAGCAAGCAACAGAATGTCGGGCAGCACTAGACCGGGCAAGGACGCCGCTACACCCATAGTCAGCTTGTTGGTTTTGTGGTGCACTAACGCAGGAGCCCCGTGATTGGTCACCTGGGGCAGCCAGGGAGCAGGGCTGGGATCAGTCCTTTCTCCAGCATCCCCTCACCTCAGCACCTCCTTTTCAAACCCACTTCCTACCTACAGAAGTTCAAATTCCAAATCCCATTCAACCCACTCAGTCCTGGAGGGCAGGGGGAGTCCCTCTCTTCCTGTGTCTCAGCCCTCCTCCCCCATTTCCCCGGGGCGCAGGGAGCTGGGGACCTGGACAAAGTTACTCTCGAACATGGGCAGCGGGCGGAGGGGCAGGTACTCGCCCTTCTGGAGGGTCTTCTGCAGGTCCCCAAGGATGGGGACCCACTTCTGGGGTTCCTGGGGAGCCTGAGTACGCCGAATTTTAAACAGTCGTTTCATAGTGGTTGTCAGAACAGCGGGTGGGGGTGTACAGATTCAGGGGTCCAGGACCCAGGTGGAGCCCTGACCCCCACCCCAGCCCACCAGCCTTGGACCCTTGGGCTTCAAAGATGTCAGGAGCTCAGCAGTGACAGAAAGTGGAGTGTCCCCAGGGCTGAGAGACTCTGGTATGGCCATGGCCCTGCAGAGAGGTAGTCAGCTCTAGGCCGTGGGAGGAGCCTTTGATAGGGGCTTTGTGACCTCACTAGACACCAAGGGCCTGCTTCCTGGGAACTGTCCAGAGGCCTCATCCTTCTGGAATATGGCCTGGAGTCTTGAGAGCTGGGATTAGGTGACTCAGAACTCTGTCAGAACACCCCCTCTCCTGGGCCCAAAATTGTGGTGACACAGACCCCACCACCATAGGGGTCTGTGTTAGTACCTATACGGGGCCCATTAACCCAAAGACTTGAGTCACAAGCCAAGATCTGCTAGTGGCCCTCCTCCTGACACTCAGCAAGATCTAATGCCATGCTAAGCCTCCGTTTCTCAATGGTGTGTGTGTGTGTGTGTGTGTGTGTGTGTGTGTGTGTGCGCGCGCGCGCGCGTGCGTGCGCGTGCGCGCGTGCGTGTGACTTCACTGAACACTGGATTGTAAAGGGCCATCATAGCTGAGTAGGGTGACTACAAACTGTATTCCCAGCACTGGGGATACAGAGGCAGGAAGACTAAGTTTGAGGCCAGCCTAGACTACATAACAAAACCCCGGCTCAAAATAAATAAAGAAAGAAATAAAAAATAGATAATAAATACATGATGAATAATGAAAGTAAATCCAGGGCTTGGGGATGTAGTTAAGTGGTAAAGAGATTGCCTGGCATGCATAAGGCCCTGAGTTCAATCCCAGCACCACAATGACAGAAGGCTAACTCCCTGTGTGACCACAACAGCAATAAGCTGGGCATGGTGACATACATCTTCCGTCCCAGCACTCAGGAGGCAGAGGCAGGCAGATCTCTGTGAGGTCCAGGCCAGCCAGAGCCTCAGGGTAAAATTCAAAACAAACAAAAAGACCCCTACAGAAATCAACTCCTCTCATTTAAGCCTCAGTTTACCTCTTTTATAAAAACAAGTCATGTTTTGAAGATCTGGGACAATTGTTTTTGAGACAGCGTTTGTCTGTGTAGCTTTGGTGGCTGTCCTGGATCTCGTTCTGTAGACCAGGCTGGCCTCGAACTCACAGAGATTCACCTGCCTCTGCTTCCCGGGTGCTGGGATTAAAGGCTTGTGCCACCACTGCCTGGCTGAGACAATTGTTAAAGTTAAAAAAAAAACAAAAACAAAATTCAGGCTGAGCATAGCCCAGAACATGGGCTCCAGTCACCACATTTCTTGCTTCCTTCTGAGGCCTTTTTTTCTTGTGGCGTGTGTACGGTGGGGTGAGACAGACACTGATATTCTGTCATTCTAAAAATAGTGTTTATTGTTGTCTTTAAATGTGTCATGCAAAATACAGTCATGGTAAAAACTCTGGAAAATACAAGCACACGCGCACACACACACATACACACAAGTCACCCCACAGCCCCATCTTACGTTTTCAACCCTGAGACAGTCATTATCAACATTTTGGTGTTTCCATTTTGAAAAAAAAAAAAATCCATACTTAGGTATAGAAAGAGTGGTTCTGCCATCTGCCGCTCTCACGTGGCAGGGCCGCTCAACGTCATGAGCAGCCTTTGCCTGGATTTTTTAGACTGGCTGGTTAGTATTCCATCACACGGATGTCTCCCTTTTTATTCATCCAGCTCCCACCGGTGAACCTAGCAAGAATGTCGCCGGAAGGAACAACTCTGAGAGCTTTGCCGCTCTGTACCACGCAGGTGCCTTTAGTTCTAAGGCGATGTTCTGGAACCTTCTGTTAAATATCTGTTGAGGAGCTCTGAAGTGTTAGGCACCAGGTCAGACTCAGATCATTTAGGCATCCCTCTGCTATTCACCTTTAAGTGGATATGTATTTAAATCACCCCTTTTTCTGTCTCACAAAAACTTCTCACATTTTGGTATAAAATCCCTTAACATAAAAAGTAATTGTTTAATAAATAATGGAGGAAGCGAGGAAGACACTGTGGATAGATTTCATAGAGACCCCAGAATCCAGGATCTCAGTTCCCTGTTCTTCGAGGTCTCAGATCCACCTGTCCCCACCCACCCCCAATTCCTTAAATAAATAAGTATAAATAAGCCACACAGGTGACCCCACCCCACCCAGGTCTCCTGGAGGAAGTGTATCTAGCTGGGTGTCAGGTTGTGTGGGGTGTGGCATGCCCCTGATCATCATGCGCCCCGCCCCCCAGTACCAAAATAAATAAATAAATAAGATGTGGCTTTGAAAGATGATGTCAGTGGTGGCTTTCAGTCCTGCGTCACAGCCGAGTCTTTAACAGCAGCAGACCCCGCACAGCCCAGTCCAAGGTCAGGTGCAGCCCGCCTAAGATGGCGTGAGCAGCCCGGATGCTTCCCCAGGCAGAGGCAGGAGGGCCCAAGGGGACTGTGGGTTGGTCTGGGGTTCCCTGGGGCAAAGCCAGGCGAGACGTCTGTTAAAGAGGGAAACAAAATTAGCAAAAGGCAAGGGGGTTCCGTCTAGGATCTCCTCAGGGTCTTGGGTTTCCGAAAACTGAAGCTGGGTTGGACACAGTGGTTCACATCTGTAATCCCAGCACTCCAGAGGTGGAGGTAGAAGGATCAGGAGTTCAAGGCTTCATAGGAAAGGCAATTTGGGCTACAAGAAACCTTGCTCATAGCTAGGGGGTGGTGGTGGTGCATGCTTTTAATCCTAGCACTTGGAGGCAGAAGCAGACAGATCTCTGTGACTTGGAGGCCAGCCTGGTCTATAGAGCGAGTTCCAGGACAGGCTCCAAAGCTACACAGAGAAACCCTGTCTCGAAAAACCAAAAAAAAAAAAAAAAACTGAAAAGAAAAAGAAAGAAAGGAAGAAAGAAAGAAAGAAAGAAAGAAAGAAAGAAAGAAAGAAAGGCAGAACATAATCAATTGGGGAAGAAGACCACTGTTGACTTCTGGCCTTGAGGCTTGCACACACACACACACACACACACACACACACACACACACACACACACACCAAGGTTACTGTCCTAAAGGCCAAGTTAGGGGCTAGAGAATGACGTTTGTGATCCTGGTGCTTGCCAGGTCTTCTCAAGGGTGGTCAGGGCTAGATTTTTAGAGCTTGGAGTCTAGGGACCACATCTAGAGCCTGGGGCTAGGAGCAAGAATTTGAGATTTGAATTTGAGATTTGAAGGTCTTTGTAGTCAGGGACCAAAGTTTGAAGTCTTTTGGAGTATTGGGCCTGAGGTTGTAAAATTTGGAGTCTTGATATTTTTCAACCTCATGAGATTGGAAATGAGACACGGGACTGAGGTATTTACTTATTTTGAGACAAGATCTCATATAGCCCAGACTGGCCCCAGCCTTACTATACAGTTGAGGATGACCTTGAACTTCACCCTTCCGTTACCACCTCCCAAATACTGGGACTACAGTCAGGATCTACCATACCTAGATTTGCTATGTAGTCATTGTTAGCCTGGAATTCACTAAGGAGACCAGGCTGGCATGAAACTTGTAGTCTACCTCTACCTCTTGAGGGCCGAGACTACAGGCAACTGCCACCAAGCTCAGCTAGGGTCTGTACTTGAGGTCTGGCTTTATAGAGTGAGTTTCAAGGCCAGATGAGTCAGGATCTTGAATCTTAGGGGCCGGGGCTGGGTCCTTGAGATATGAGGATCTCAGGGCTGGGATCTGGGGCGGGTTAGGCATCTTAGGACCTAGGCCTCTAATTCTCATGGGAAGATTTGGATCCGGAGGACTCAGGGTAGGTTTCTTGGGTCTCAAGTCTTGGGATTCAGGGTCTAGACTTTCAGACAGGTTGTCAGTATTGGTGGGGTGAGTGTGTGTGGGGGTGGGTGTCTCATAGTATTATGGACTGGGGTTTAGAGGACACAGATCATGAACTGATGGCTTGGAGTCTTGGAGGTTAGTTAAGAGTTGCTCTGAAGAATTCTGGGGTCTTGGGACCTCAAGGTCTCATGGTTATGGGATCATGGCTGTCTCATTTGCAGGGATCAGATCTGGGGGTGCGGGGGCACTGGGTGCTCAAAGTCTGTCTGGGATCCTGAGAATCAAAATCTCAGACCACTGTTTCTTGGGGGTCAAAAGTTTCAGAACGGAGGTAAAGGGTCTTGGAGTCAGCATACCAAGAGCTGTAGACGACGGAGTAGTCGCTCCAGCCTGGCTTGCAGGGCACCCAGCTCTGGCTCCAGAGTCTTTAGGGAAGGACCACCTGCCCGGCGCAGCCACTGTACATGCCGGAGGTAGGACATCAAATCTACTCGAAGCCTTGTCAGCACCCCTGGAAGCTGAGGACCAGGGATGGAAATCAGGGGACAGTTAGCACACGTACCCCTCAGCCACCAATCTTTCAGTCCTCCCGACCAGCCAGCTCTCACCTGCAAAGATCCCAGCGTCCCAGCGCTCATGGCCAAGGTAGGTAGGGAGTCCAGATTGTGGTCTCCGTCTGCTGGGAATTTGTCTCTCTGGTGAAAAAGAAGCTGTTGAGGGGGACCCCAAGCCCTCCTGGTCTTCGGGTGCCCAAGAGAAGGAAGTGACTGTCATCCTATGCGGCCCCGGCCCTGTCCCTTCAGTCACCTACCATCTGCGCTGCTAGTTGCCGAGTGTCTCCCAGGAGGGATCGGGTCAGGAGGACAGCGCTGTCCAGATCTGCACGAGGATCTGGAGAGACTCGTGGGGAGCCAGATGGCGGCCCAGGGGCAACGGCTCTATCTGGCCAGAGGCTCAGCACCACCAGGACCAGGTGACAAACACCTGGAAACAGAAGGTGGGAGAAATCAGGCCAAACTCTGGGTCTGAGGGAGTGGGGCTGGGCTCTAGATTCCTGTCTCTGAGGAAGAAGAGCCAGAGTACAGGACCTGCCTGGGTCTGAGTGAAGTAGGCTGGGGTCCAGAATTTGGGTTTTGAAAGAGTAAGACCGAGGTCTGGACTTTACAGTCTGTAGAAGGAGGGATGGAGCCTGGATTCTGGGTCTGAGGGAGAAAGGCTGGGGCCCAGAACCCTGAGTCTAAATGAGGAGGTATGGGGTCTGGACTCTAAGGTCTGAAGGAGGAGGGCTGGAGCCTGGACTCCAGGTTCTGAGGGAGGAGAGCTGAGGTTTGGACTCCCGGGTCTGAGGGAGGAGGGCTGGAGCCTGAACGCCTGGATCTGAGGGAGGAGGACCTGGAGGTCTTGAGTCTCAGGGTGGGGCGCCCCGGGGCAGGTCGCAAAGCCCGAGCCCGGGCGGGCTTCCCTCTCCCTCCCTGGCTCTGGCTGCCCCGCCCGTCGGAGCAGACGCGGCCCGGGGCGGGTAGACGGGCCGGGCGTCTCCCGTCCGCCCCCGGACGCCGGAATCTGGGCCCCGGGGCGGGGCATGAGGGGGGAGGCACAGGCCAGAACCTGCCCCCTCCCCTGCCCAGGGAGCCTGAGCCGGCCTGGGAACAGGGGGGGGGGAAGGAGCCAGAGACTGGAGCGGACACCCGAACACACCGATTCCTCTCCAGGGAGGCGCCCCGGACCCCTTCCCGGATGCCCACGAAGGTGGCTGCGGAAAGCTGGACCGCTGGGTCGGGAAGGACCTGGGCGCACCTGGCCTGAGAGGCGCTCCGGGACGCACGCAGCGGGAGACCCGGCTGGCAGCGTGTGGGGCTCAGGGGCTTGGGACAGCTCCTTTGCCGGCTGCCCATCCCCCAGCTGCTCCGCCCACCTCCGAGACAACCAGCCAATCAGAGCCCCCCGGGCCTCCAAGCTCCTGTATCACACCCCCAGCCCGCCCCCTGGTCCCCTCTGGCTGCGGCCAGTCCTTCGCAGCCCCTCCTCGGCCCGTCTGTTGGTGCATCCGTCCGTCCCCTTGCCGGTGCGCATCTGTCTGGCTCTTTAAGCTCTCTGTCCACACCCCTCTTTCGTCTGCCTCGCCTGCCTGGTCCCCGTCCTCTGGGGCTTGCTGTCATCATCTGGGACTCTCTGCCTCAGTTTCCCTCCCTGAGCCTCGCTGTTGGGAGTTGGTGGTTGTCTCTGTCCCTCGCTTCCCGCTGACTCCCTGGGATACCCGGACCCTTCAGGGTCATCCCCCAGCATCTGCCGCTCTGTCAGTGTCTGGCTGTCCCTTGCTTCTTTTACTCGCGTTTTATCGATGTCTCTCTGTCCATCTCTCCTCTCAATCTCCTACTTTTCTGACTATTCTTTCTCTCTCCGCCGGACTCCCCATGACTCCTCTCTTCTGCCCTCTCTCCCTACTATGCTTCCCACCCTCCCCACCCCCCAATCCTTTCCTCCTTCCCCTCCACCCTGTCCCCTCACCCCATGAACTGGAACCAACTTACAGTTCATGTCCCCACAGGCCAGGGGTTCCCCAGGGCAGGGGGCAGGGAGCCGGGGGGGCCTTTAACCCTTCCCTGTCCGCTGCCGGGGGATCCCAGGGGGTCAGCTGGGCCTCGGCCTGGGGAGGGGAGGTATGTGAGTGTGAGCAGCAAGGGCCAGGCAGTGAGGGAGTGTGTACGCCTGGGGGGTTATATAGGGGGCCGGGGCGGGCGGGCGGGGGGCAGGCAGCAGGGGAGGGCGGCCTGACACATCCTGACTCACCCTCCCTCCTGCCTTTTCCATTCAGACGAGCCGGCTGCCTAGCAGGGCTCACACCGCCTTGCTCGGAGGAGGGCACGGAAGGAAAAGTTGGAAAAGTTGAAAAGTGAAGGGGGGGGGGTGGTCTGAGAGGGGCTGGTGAGGTCATTGGCGTCCCCTCCCTCCACCTCCATGGGCTGGGACACACACACAAGGCTCAAGAGCTCCATGGAGCCTGGGCTGTGGGTGGGGGTCTGGATGGACCAGCACTACCACTTCTGGAGAGATGGGGAGGCAGGCAAAGAGGCCAGTGGGGGGTCTGGGCAGACAGAGGTGAGAGGGGGGATCTAAATGACCAAGAAGGATGAGAACATTGGGACAGAGGTGGAGACTCCAAAACAGAGGACCACAGATGCCCCGAGATGGGGACAGAAGGACAGATAGATGCCCAGTCTCTGACATGCAGAATCAGGGAAACTGAGGAGCTGAGAGGTGTGGCTCATTTGGTGGAGCGATGCCTAGCATGCACAAAGGCCCTGGTTTTTATCCCCAGCACTGGGTGTGATAGTATACACCTGCAAGTGTCTGCACTTGGGAGGTGGAGGCAGGAGGTTCGCGAGTTCAAGGTCATCCTTAGCTACATAGTGAGACTGAAGCCAGCCTTGGCTACTTGAGACCCTATTTTTTTTAAAAGAACCAGAGACCCTGAGGAGAAGAGGGACATGGACCTGGAGAGAAGAAGCAGGCTGCAGAAGAATATACCAAGCCTATGGAGACGGCAAAGCAGGGTGACCAAAGATGGGGTCACCTGAGAGACAGAAGTTAGATGGGATGCGGAGGAGACAGGATGGGAAGGACCAAAAGAGAGGCATGGAGGCTCTCCACGGAGGTCTCTGGCTGTGTTGCCACACCACCTCCACCCCCACGCTGCCTCGATTCCCTTATCTGTAAATGGGGCTAATAAGACCATCATCTTCTAGGGCTGAGGGGATCGCCCGGTGGGTAAAAGTGCTTGCTGCACGAACATGCGGACCGGGTCGGATCCCCAGCACCTCTATAAAAAGCTGACACTGACACATGTATATGCAGCACTGTGGCTGGGTCGGTGGGGACGGCAGGATCGCTCCGGCTGGCTGACTTCCAGCCGAGCTCCCCGTTCAGTGTGAGACCCTTTCTCAAGGGCACAAGGAAGGTCGAGAGTGGCCTCTGTGCATGCGCACACAGGTACGACTACCCACCCACACATACACATACATACCTTCCCATCCCTAAACGCCACAGTGAGAGTAACTGGCAAACTATTCCTAGTTTACCAGTTTTCCAGACATACCGGTAGTCACTGGGAAAGGTGGCGAAACAAAGACAAAGCCACATCCAGAGAAGCGGATAGACATAATATTTGTCTATCCAGGTAAGGGCAGAATACACCAGACCGAAGCAATGCCCACACACCGTGCTCAATGGACGACTACCTTTGGCTCAGAATTCACAGTCCCTCGAGGGAGGGATGGGGACAAAGAAATGAACTCACACATCTCCAGAAGCCTCCTCCTCAGGAGGAGAATGAGATAGCTCAGAGCATAGGACAGTGACATGGACTTAAAAAAAAAAAAAATCTCTCTGCAGACCACCCATGCCCATCCTCTGCGACTAATGCATTGGCTGGAGATTGGGGGGTGGGGGTGCTGGCTCTGGGACTGACTGGCAGCCAAAGGCTTCCCCTCCCCACCTTCCACCACAAAGGGGGGGGGGGAAGAACTGCTCAGATCCCCCAGGAGGTGAGGTCACAGCCCCCCCATGGTGGGACATGACCTCATCGCCTCAGGTAAGAGCTCTTTCTCTCTTTCATGGTCTGTCACACCACCCCTTTGAGGGGCCCCCCAGGGGCCCTCCTCAGCCCCTGCTCCTGCAGGGACCCAGGCTTCTGACCACTGGCTCTCCGCCCCTCAGGGGGCCTGTTTCCGGCTGAGTCAGTGTGGGGGGCCCAAGGCTGCGTCAGTGAGGGGAGAGCTGACGTAGCGCCCCCCCCCCCCAGACCATGGGGGCTAGCCAAGGTGACTCAGGCCACCAGCCTGGGGAATGGACTGGCCTGAGGGGATAGGGGACTGGGCTTGCAGCCAGACCTGGACCAATACCAGGGACTGCAGATGCCAGCCCCTTCCCCCAACTGAGATTCAAGAACTCTACCATCTCCTCACCTTCCCATCCTCCCTGTTCCTCAAACCCAGGGTGCAGACCCCAGCCTGTCCCCCGCAGGCCCAGGGAGGGTCTCAGGTACTTAACCCTCCTGAGAGAGTTAAACTCAGACACAGGTACAGACCCTAGCCCTCCTCCCTTAGATCCAGGGCTCCAGACCCCACCCCTCCTCCATCAGACCCAAGGTCACAGGTACCCATCCCTCCTCCGTCAGACCCAGAGTACAAGCCCTATCTCTCTTCTCTCAGACCCTGGGCTCCAGACCTCAGCCCCCCTCCATCAGACCCAAGGTCACAGGTACCCAACCCTCCTCCATCAGACCCAGTGTACAGACCCTATCTCTCTTCTCTCAGACCCTGGGCTCCAGACCTCAGCCCCCCTCCATCAGAGCCAAGGTTACAGGTACCCAACCCTCCTCCATCAGACCCAGTGTACAGACCCTAGCCCTCCTCCATCAGACCTAGAGAACAGACCCCAGTCAGCCCTCCTCCCTGAGACCCAGGGTACTAAACCCTCATTTTTATATAAGAGGAAGAAAATTCTGATGTCCAACAATTGGGGGACCTTGTGCTTGAGGAAGTCTGTGGGTCTGGGTCATGGGCCGTTGCTAGTTTTTAGTCCTGCCTCACTCTTCACCCCGGGGGTTGTGGGGAAAGACTCATCTTCCCCAGGGTGACCACAAAAGGACTGAGGAGTGGACTTGGGACTCCTGGGCCTTCCTTTGGTGAGGGTAGGAGTACCAGTCCTATGGAAATGAGACAAAGACAGAGAGAGACAGGGTGGGAGACTCTGGGAATCCCCCAAATGATGGAAGACCGAGACAAACAACACACACACAAACAGGATCTCAAAGTCCCGTGACAAGAAGACAGATGCAAGAAAAGTTGAGCTTGAGTACTCAGAAACCAAGAGGAGGCAGAGAGCAGAGGACCTCGGAGGCTTTAGAGGCATTTGACATGTCCCTAGGATGTGAGGGTCTAGCCAGGGGGGCCTCGATGGTGTGCTGGCCCCTGGGTGAGCTGGTGCTGGCTGGGTGTGATGTCAGCACATCCCAGGCTGTGTGTGTCCGTCTGTCTGTCCCTGGGGGGTCCTGTCTGGCCTCTGGGGGGGTGACGGGGCAGGTCAGCCACAGAGGCAGCCCAAACCTGTCATTAGTGGTGAGGGCCTTGACGGTGCACCCCCCCAATCCCAATCCGCGGTCCAGCGCCAGGCAGCCCCACCCCCCACCCCCTCCTTGATCCCTGAGGAATCCAGGGAATTGGGAAGTGGGTCCAGATGGTGTTGACACAGGAAACGGTCAGCAGCTGCCCGGCCTCAGCCCCACAACCCCTCTGACCCCCACCCCCATACCCCCTGCCGAGCCCCCTCGGACCTGTGTCATCTCTGACGGAGTCAGCCCAGGGCCCACTCAGCACCCTCTAGGATGTTTACTGGAGGACCCGGGGATGAAAGGGATAGGGATTCAGCCTTGTAGGCTTCTTGGGAAATAGGGTCTGAACTCAGACCCCTCCCTCCCACAGAATGGACAACCCAGGTCCCAGCCCTGTTCCCTCAGATCTGGAGTCCAGGAGGCCCAGACTTACTTAGAATCAGGGGTCCAGACCCTAACACTTCTCTCTCAGACTTTGGGAGCCCCCCTTCTTGAAATCCTGGAGTCTAGGATCTAGCCTTCTCCCTACTTAGACTCAGGGGTTCATCCCCAAGCTTCAGGAGTCCAGGATCTAGCTCTCCCTGCTCAGACCCAGGGTCCTATCCCCATTTCTCCTCCCTCAGATAAAGATCAGGACCTAGTCCTCCTTAGACTCCTGGTCCCACTTAGGCCCAGGGGCCCAGACTCCAGCCTTGCTTCTTCCTTTAGACCCAGGGTTCCCTTCCCCAGACCTCGTCATTCCCTCAGACCCAGGAGTCCCATCTTTCAGTCCTCCTCCCCCACCCCCTTGCCCCCAGATCCAGAGGTTCATGCCCCAGCCATTCCACAAGTCCAGGGCTGAGTCCAGACCTCTCTCAGGAACTGAAGTCCCCTTCTCACTCTGCCAGTGGATACTGAGCTCAGGTGAACTAGGAAATAGAGACGTAGCATACACACACCCCAATCTGGCTTCCTGGAAGCCTGGTCCCTCAGCAGACTTGGGTAGACCAACCACAAAGAAAACAACTTGAGACGCCCTAGTTTGTGTTCCCTCATTCACAGATGGGGAAACTGAGTCTCTTTGTCAGGAGTCACCATCACAGCCTCTAACAGTGTCCACACCTCAAGCTCCGCGGGGCCAGGCATGGTCAGTCAGTCCTGCAGAGGCCTGGTACAGCCTGAGATGAGACTCCCAGGGCCACCCCACAAGCCCCCACTGCCCCTTCCTCCTCCTAGTCTGGTTGCTGGGGAAACCTTTTCTAACAATGGGGTTCAATGAAACCCCATGTCCTAGGGCCAGTTTTCCTGGTTGCTAAAAGAAAAGACATCCCAGCAATGAGGATTTCTGAACTTGGGCCTCGTGAGGCTGCCTCTTTGGACTTCGGGTTAGGAAAGAGAGGGATTCTGCAGCTCGGAGATCTCCCCTGTCCCAGATCTGTACCCTGTCAAGTACCCCATGGAAAAGGAGAGACATCTCTAGCCCCAGGCTTGGTCCTGGCTTCTCCTTCCCTCTTCCCTTGCTGAGAAGACCCTGAATCTGAAATCTCCCAATGCCCACCCACCTCTTCTCCATAGATGCTAAGGGAGCTACTCCCTAGACAGAAATGATGGGGCCAGGGCACCCCTCCTTATGAACCCCTTGCTGAGGGGACTCCCTGGCAACAGAACTAAGAATTCTGGGGCTGAGGCTTTGGGGCGGGGCCCAGTTGTTGCTAGGGTGATGTCCTTCAAGGTTTCTCTCCATAGAGGCCCCAGAGGTCTGGGGAGGTAACATGGTGGGGTCTGGGATCGCAGCTTTGGGCCTTCTCCTGCTGATGCAGGGCTCAGTAGGTGAGGGTACTGATAAGGACATTAGGGGGCTGTGGACAGGGCCACCCTGGCTGCCATACAGTCTCCCAACATCACCCCTTTTCTCCCACAGATGCGAATGGAATCCAGGGATTTTTCTATCCATGGAGTAAGCAGGGGACAAAATCCTGGGGCTCCAGGGAGGGTATCCCAAATTAAGACTGCAGGGTCTGAGAAGGGCTGGGATGTGGGCCCCTGGGTCTGAGGGGGGGAGGGCTAGGAACATAACCTCTGGGTCTTAGGAGGGCAATGCTAGGGCCTTAACCTCTGGGTCTCAAGGAGGACTGAAGCCAGGACTCTTGGGTCTGAGGGAGGAGAGCTGGAGCCTGATCCCTGGGTCTGGAGGAAGGGCTAAGGATTAGACCTCTTCAGATATGAAGAAAGAGGTCAGGGAACTCAACCCTGGGTATGGGGGTGTGTGTGCTAAGGCCTGGACCCCTAGATCTGAGGCAGAAGATCAGGACACTCAACCTCTAGGTCTGAGGGAGGAGATGAAGAGCCTGAAAACTCTGATTATAAAGGAGGAGGGCTAGAGCTTTGATCCCTGCTTCTGAAGGAGGGTTGGGGCCTAGAACCCTAGGTCTGAGGTCTGAGTAAGGAGAGCTGGGGCCTTGACTCCTGGGTTTGAGGGAGGAGGGCTGTGGTATGGACCCTCTGAAGGAAGAGGGCTGGGGTCTGGAGGCCCAGGTCTGAGGGAGGAGGAATGGAGCCTGAACTTGTAGGTCTGAGGAAGGAGCGACGGAGTATGGGCTCCTGGGTCTGAGGGAGGAGAGATGGGTCCCATATAGAATAGTGCCCCAAACACAGCACCCCAGCCCCACAGCCCGGCCTTGGCACCCTTGGGTCTGTAGCCTTCAGGGCCAGTTCTGCTACTTAACGCCTACTGTGGTGACCCTCAGGTTGTGAGGGAGATGTGTGGGACCGAGAGAGCTGTGGAGGTCAGGCAGCGATTGAGAACCCCAACCTCTGCTTGCGTCTGCGATGCTGCTATCGGGACGGTGTGTGCTACCATCAACGGCCAGACGGTGAGTGGCCTGGCCCTGGCCCGGAACTGGATGTTCCAGAGGGCGAGGGGCACAGCTGCTGGATCCCTGGACCTTCCCCCTCCCCTTTTTCTAGAAAACATGCGCAGGAAGCACATGTGGGCACTGGGCTGGACGTGCGGCAGCCTGCTCTTGCTGATCGCCAGTATCTGCCTCTTCTGGTGAGTGCGGTGGGGGAGGCCGGCCGGCCGGCAGGCGTGGCTCTCCACAGAAGGCGCAGGGGGTTCAGGGGGTTCAGGGGGTTCAGGCTGCACGTACGCTCTCCTCGCCAGGTGGGCCAAGCGCCGAGACATGCTGCACCTGCCACACTTTCTACAGGGGAAATGCGACCTGTCACGAACAGTCTCCCTACTGTCTAAGGACCGACCATCAAGCAAGAAGTCACCCACGGTTACCACGACTGTCTCAGTGCCCATGGAGGGGACAGAGCCCTCAGGGACCACTGAAGCGGAAGCTACAGAAGGCGGAGATGACACCGAGGGAGGAGATGAGGATTAGGGGCAACTCTGTAGGACCCCTCAATACAGACATGGCATATAAATGTGTGTCTTCTTTTGAGATCCGTGGGGAGCCGGGGGCTTTATGGGAACCCTGCAGCACGTGTGTTTGAGAAAGCACACGGGGTAAGCACTGAGTGGGAGCACTAGGTTGTTATGACTGGGGGCTGTGAACTAAGTGTAGGGAAGCTCTGGTCTGAATGAGTTCTGGGGACACTTGGCGTGGGTCTGAATTGTGGAAGTGGACTGGAGGTAGTTCTGGGTGATGAGGGAGCTTGTGGGAACTATAAGGAAGTGAGCTTGCAATAGGGGGGGTTGGGGGACCAGGGACACACATATCCATGGGAATGTGTCCTGAGCCGTCCTATTTCAGGGAGCACCTCTGACTGACTACGCCTCTGCTCTCACACTTCTCTTGCCCACCCCCCACCCCCACCCCAGCCCCAGTGCCTGAGTGGGTACAGAAAAGTATGGGCTTGGGGCTGGAGACAGGTTCAGAGCACTAACTGCACTTCCAGAGGACCTGGGTTCAACTCCCAGCAACCCACACAGACGCTCACAGCTCTCTGTAACTCCAGTTCTAGGGGCCCTGACACCCATGGTGAAACACTAATGCACATTAAAAATAAATAAAGGGAGTACGGGCATCGTCCAGCAAGGACTTGCACTGTCCCGGAGTCCCCACTGACCACGCCTTTCCTTGGAAGTGTGTCGTCTGCACTCAGACTCAGCCTGCCAATCTGCCCTTTCTCTCCTAGTCTTGCAAGCATCCTGCATCAGTGCTACCCTCTATAAGGACCACCCCCACAGTAAATATCTTGCAAGTTCAGTAGACCCCCCCTCCCCTGGTGTCTGCTCTTCTTGGAAGATCAAACTACCCTAATGGAAGTCTGGGCTGGGTGGGTGGGTCTGCACTCAAGAGCCTCTCACGTCCCTGGTGCCCCTGGTGAAGGGCCAGTGAGAAGTTGGGATCCTATATCCCCAGTGGCTCAAGGGCCTCCAAGACCAAAGGTGCCTTGGTCTGGCAGGAAGTTTGTATCAATCTCCTTCACCAATTCAGGCCCTTAACCAGACAGGCAGACAGTGCTCCAAAACCGAGACATTTATCCAAGTGAGGGGACAGGTGGGTATCCTGGTGATGTACAGGGCAGCTGCGCATCTCCGTCAGGTCCAGGGGGATGAGGTTGTCTGTGGGAAGGGAAGGTGGGGTTAGTGAGCAGTTAGGATTGCTCCTCTTTGTCCTCTTCTGAGGTCCCCGTCCAGGAAAGGCCAGGGAGCCCCTGACTCACTGATGGGCACTCAAGCTCACCTAGCCCCCTCCCTCCATCTGCTGCAGAGCCCCAGGAGTGCGTGTGTGTGCACAAGTGTGTGTGCCTTTCCCTCACCAGAATCCACTGACACAGGTGAGTCTGTGGCAGGAAACAGCGGAGAGGCACAGAGACGGGGGGAGGAACAGAGCTGGAGAAAACAGGCAAAGACAGAGAAACAGCTGAGGGAATCCCAACACCTGCAAGGCTGGGAAAGAGGATCTTCAAGGCCACTCTGCAATGCAGAGTTTGAGGCCAGCCTGGGCTACAGACTGTGAGATCCTGTCGCAAAAAAGTCAAGCCAAGGGGGCTGGAGAGCTAGGTACGGTTGCTTGCTACCAAGCCTGAACACCTGTTTGCTCCCCTGGACCCCTGTGGTGGAAGGGAGAACCCGCTCCTGCTGGTTATCCTCTGCTCTCTACATGCACCCCACAGCACAGACAGATGCACACAGATCCAACATAAATAAATAATTAAAAACAAAATGGAAACCAAGCTGAAAAGAACCAAGCCAGACGAGGTGGCTCAAACCGTAACCCCAGCATGTAAGAGACAGGAGACTACCACATATTAAAGGCCAGCCTATGTTATATAATGAGACCATGTTAGGAAAGGGGAGTCAGGAGGAGGAGGGAGAGGAGGGGGAGGGGGGGAGGAGGGAGAGGAGAAGGGAAGAGGAGAGGGGGAGGAGAAAAAGGAGGGGGAGGAGGAGGGGGAGGAGGAACAGGAGGGAGGAGGAGAAAGGGGAGGAGAAAGAGGAAGGGGAGGAGGAGGGAAACAAGGAGGGGAAGAGGGGGAGAGGAAAAGGGAGGAGGAAGAGGAAGAGAAGGGGGAGGAAGGGGAGGGAGAGGAGGAGAGGGAAGAGGAGGAAGGGGAGGGGGAGGAGGCAGGGAGGAGGAAGGGGAGGGGGAGGAGGGGGAGGAGGAGAAGATTTGCCCATGTGTGAATTTTGGTCCCGGGGAAGTCAGCATTACTAGAGCATGCCCTTGTGTCCAAATTCAAGTTCTTTGAGGTCTACCCAAATGCACACTTCCGAGTAACGTGAAGATCGTCAAGAGCCATTTTAACCACAGATGGCTGTTCTGGCATATGTCAAATGTTGTAATCCAACATTGGTTCATGCTTCACACATGCATAGTTGATCAGTCTTTAAATATTGTGTGGGCTTTTTTGTTTTTGTTTTTTTGGTTTTTGAGACAGGGTTCAGGGTTTCTCTGTGCAGCTTTGGAGCCTTTCCTGGAACTCGCTCTGTAGACCAGGCTGGCCTCGATCTCACAGAGATCCGCCTGGCTCTGCCTCCCAAGAGTGCTGGGATTAAAGGCGTGCGCCACCACCACCTGGCGATGTGTGAGTATGTTTTAAGATTTATTTTTTATTTTATGTGTATGAATGTTTTGCCTGCTTGTATGTCTGTGCACATGTGTGCCTGGCCTGATGCCTCAAGAAGAGGCCAGAAGAAGGCATGAGATCTGGAATTGGAGTTGCAGACACTTGGGAGCCGCCATGTGGGTGCTGGGAATGGAACTCAGGTCCTCTGCAAGAGCAGCCAGTGCTCTTAACCTCTGAGCCATCTCTCCAGCCTCTGTTTTGGTGTTTTGAAGCCTGGCTAGCCTAGAACCCACTATGAACATTAGGCTGGTCTTGAGCGTCCCGTGATTGCCTGAGTGCTAGGATTATGGGGATTACCGACCACGTCTGGTTTTATGTGGTGCTGGGAACTGCACCCAGGGTCACGCATGCTAGGTAAATTCTCTACAATTGAGCCACACCTCCAGCCCTAGCTGTTCATTCTTGAACCACTTTCCTCATTTGAACCCTAGAACACAGAATCCAATTCTTAGCTCTCACAAAGCACAGAATAGAATTAATAATACTCTGGATGCTCAAGAGAAAAATAAGAATGTCTTAGTGGGTAAAAGCACTTGCCATATAATCCTGACAACCTAAACTCTGTGGTGGAAGGAGAGAGCCCATGTGTGAAAGTTGTCCTCTGACTCTCACAGATGCACTACGGTACGCTCACTAGAGTTCACACACACACACACGCACACGCACACAGAGGCACACAGGCACACAGGCTCACAGGCATACACAGAAGGTTTTAGGGTTTAATTCTTGTACAGAAATCCCGCTTAGGAAATGGATTCAGTCACTCCCATCCGCCCACAAACCCATCCATTTTTTCACGTATCTACCTGCCCAAACTATCCATCCAACCACTTCTCTTCATCCAACCCTACCTGTTCACGCCCCCATTCACCCATTACATCTACCTATTAACTAATCTGAGGTTGAAGCAGGAAGACCACACATTGTGAACCTGGGGTACACAGCAAGACTCCATCTCAAACACAAAATAAAACCATCTCATTTACCTATCCATCCATCGGTCCTATGAAACCAGCTACGTACCATTCTACTTGTCCATCAGTGAATCCATTCATTAATTCTTCTGCTCCCATGCACCCAATTCATCAACCAACTCTTCTATAAACCATTCCAAACCACCCCATCCATCAGCCAACTCATCCATGCTCCATCTACCCATCTATCAACTAAAACGCATGCATCCATCCACCTACCCATCTTCCATTCATCTTGTAACACACTTTATCCATCCTCCATCCACCATCTACTTATTGATCCATCCTTCCACTCGCCTACCCATTCTCAACCTTTCCTGAGTTCACAGTTTTTGCTGGGTAGTGTTAGGAACAAAAGACACCAAAGACTCGGGCTTTCCCTGTACAGGGCTTCCAGTCAGGTGTGAGAACCAGCTCGCAGAGACATACTTTATGGCTATCCAAGTGGGCACAGGAGCGGCTCAGACAATATGAATACTCAGAGGCATGAGCTGATGCCTAAAGAACATGCAAGTTTCCTGGCTGGATGGCAGACAGCAAGGGCCCTCCTGGTTATAAAGGACATCTGTCTGTCTGTGGTCTGAGAGATACAAGTGTAGATCACCGGTGGTGGTGGTGGTGGTGCACACTTTTAACCCCAGCACTTGGGAGGCAGAGGCAGGCAGATCTGTGAGTTCTGAGTTCGAGGCCAGCCGGGTCTACAGAGTGAGTTCTAGGACAGCCAGGATTGCACAGAGAAACCCATCTCAAAAAAAAAGAAACAAACAAACAAACAATGTGAAAGAAGCTGAACTACAAAGGTTCCACACATTGGCAAGTGGCAAGTGGGTTTAATAAGAGGGCAAGAGAGAGCCCTAGCCAGTCTTTGAGCAGAAGCCGGAAAGCTGAAGAAGTGTGTGTGTTTAAGAAAGGGAATATCAGGGCTGAAGTGATGGCTTAGCGGTTGAGAGCACTGGCTGTTCTTCCAAAGGACCTGAGTTCAATTCCCAGCCCTCACATGGCTCACAGCGGTCTATCACTCCAGTTCCAGGGGATCTGGCATCCTCACACAGACATAGTGCAGGCAGAACACCAATGCACATTAAAAATAAGTAAAGCTTTAAAAAGGGAGGGGGAACACAGGGGCCAGGCAAGGTAGCTCATTGGGTAAAGGTGCTTATGATGACCTGAGTTTGATAATTAAAAAATAAAATTTGGGCGCGTGGTTAAGAGTTTTTTCTGAGAGAGAGAGGAGAGGGAGGGAGGGAAAGAGAGAGAACCCAAGTTCAGTTGCCAACACCCATGGCAGGGGTTCAAAACTGCCTATAACTCCACTCCGGGAGTGGTGGCACAGGTCTTTAATCCCAGCACTCAGGAGGCAGAGGCAGGCCGAACTCTCTGAGTTCGAGCCCAGCCTGGTCCACATATCAAGTTCCAGGACAGCCAGAGCTACATAGTGAGATCTTGTCTCGAACAACAACAGAGAAAGAGAAGGCATTGAGGGTGATTCCCCTCGCCATGTGCCCACTGTTCCTTCGCCCCTGCCTTCTCATTAGGACACCCTGTCTGGACACATGGCACGCTTCCGCCTGCACATTATGTGGTCCAGACAAGCATGGCACCTACCTCCGGGGCTTACTGTACAGTAACAGTAATGAACTCGGAGAACTGGGTACAGAGAGGGGATGGGATGAGGCCTAGTTAGTGCACGTGGGGCAGAGAGAGGGTGCGCCTGGAGGCCGAACCTCGTCCCACCCATCCTTCAGCGTCTCTGCTATCTCTGACTCACCCCCCGCCTCGGGTCTCCCCACCACCTCTCACTCTTTCTCCGAGTCCTCACCTGGGGCTCACTCGCTGCCCGCGCCCGCCGCTCCAGGCCCCGCCTCGAGCGTGGTGAGCTGCAGACGCACGCGGCGGGAGCCGGAGGCGGACGCCTGGGGCGCGCGGGGCGCTCGGCGCGCGGCGCGGGCACCCGGGGCCGCGCGGGGATTGGCGGTGGCGGGCGCCGACCAGCGGCGGGACAGCTTGCGGGCGAGGCGGGCGATCGCCGAGGGCCGCAGGCCGTAGTCGCGCTCCAGCTCCTGGCGGGAGATCTCGATGTTGCCGGTGTACCAGAGGATCCAGCCCAGCAGGCTCAGGAAGACCAGCAGCGCCCCGGAGTAGATGAGCAGGTCCCCGAAGTCGCGGCCGCGCACCTGCAGCTGCGCGAACACGCCGGTCAGCAGCGCCGCCATGCCCGCCACGTCCAAGGCCACCGCCAGCAGCAGCGCCATGCGGCAGCGGCCCAGGCCGGCCGCCGGAGCCGGGGCGGGCGCGGGTGGGGACGAGGCGCCGGCCGGGGACGTCTGGGAGCCGCACACCGGTGACACCGCCGCCATGGCCCTCGGTGGCCCGCCGCCGCCGCCGCCGCCTGCTCCCCGAGAGCGTCCCGGGGTGCGGCTGCCCGGGGCGGGGTCAGGGCCCTGCGCCAGGTGTGCCCAGCGCCTGTATGGTCACCTGAGCCCGACTGGAGCTCACAGCCTGGACTTGGTGGCCCGGGTGAAGCCCTGTGTGGCTCAGAGGTCTGGGAGGGGGCAGCGGCGCACGACCCTGCCGGTTCAGGAGCGCCAGGTGATTAGGGTCGAACTTGATGGTGGTGTAAGTTAGCTAGATGTTGTATCTATTTAAGTGCCCGCCTCCTGAGGGCCTCCTGTGCCATCGGGCCCATGATGAACCCAAATGGGGATCAGAAACAATCGCTGGGCAAGCTGGGGATGTAGCTCACTTGGGAGAGTGCACGCGGGACACCCTTGTGCTTGCTAGGCATATACTTGCCTAGCATGGTTCCATGCTCTGCACAGCACAAAAACATTCTCTCGGGGAAAAGAGCAGCGGCCAAAGCCCTGAAACTCTCTTGCTCTTTTGGGATCTCCTGTGTGCGCAGCAAGGCCTTGTGAACCCAGGGTGGGAAAATGAACCCATCTCTCAGGTGCTGGCTGACACCATCTGACCCACAGCACACCCAGGTCAGGGCTGTGCTAGTCAGATGTGACCCTGACAAAATCCCTGCCCTCAAGTAGTTCCTAGTCACAATTCCCGAAATTCCCAGGAAAGGTGTCCAGAGGAGGTGGCATAGAAACTGGCTGTTTTGTTTTGTTTTTCAAGACAGTGTTTCTATGTGTAGCCCTGGCTGTCCTGGAACTCGCTCTGTAGACCATGCTGGCCTCGAACTCAGAGATCTGCCTGCCTCTGCCTTCACCACCCGGCGAAACTGTGGCTTTCTTATTGATAGATTCTTCTAGAAAAAATCCTTCCCTGCTGTGGAAGCTGGTCTATGAAGATGGCTTTGACTTCAAGAGGACTTTAACAGATATGGCCAGGGCACTCTGGAGGTGGAAGGCAGCACAGCCCGGGCAAACGTCTGGGCCGACCTATGTGGAACACTAAGCAGAACCAACATCTTCCACACATCTGCTCCCTGGAGTGGGAAACTTCGAGACAGTTCTGTCTGGGTTCTCCCAGTTGAAGAAGGCTCAGGATGATGGAGGAGGAAGTTACATTTTCTTTAGTGATGTAGCCACTGATAAAATGCACTTGCTCCTGTAAACAAACTCTCATCCACGAGCCTGTAATCAACACCAAGGAAACTCACTGGGACACACACATATACAGATTAACTGCAGTGTGTGGATATGATCAAAATGCAGTATATACACACATATACACATATGAAAATGTCATTTAAGCCCATATTATGCACAATTAATAAATGCTAACAAAACATTAAGAAAGACTGGAGCAAATTGCCAGTGGGCTGCCGGAATTGGCCAGATGTGCTGAGGACAGACACGGAGTATTTCTGCACAGACTGAGTCAGGCATGAGAGAATAAAGTGAAGGTGGCAGCCCCACCAGCGTATTTCTGGAGAGGTTTGAACATGGTCCACTGGGCCCTGGTGCTCTCGTGGGAGAGAGTTCAGTGATTATGAAGACTCCATGCCACATCAATGCTTAAAACAGTCCATGCGTCCTTTGAAAGATTAAGTCGTGACGGTTAAGAGAACTTGCTGTTCTTGCAGGGGACCCAGGTTCAATTTCCAGCATCCACATGGCAGCTCACAACTGTCTCTAACTCCAGTTTCAGGGAATCTGACACACACACACACACACACACACACACACACACACACACACACACACACACGTAAAACACCAATGCAGGCCGGGCGGTGGTGGTGCACGCCTTTAATCCCAGCACTCAGGAGGGAGAGCCAGGAGGATTTCTGTGAGTTCGAGGCCAGCCTGGTTTACAGAGCAAGATCCAGGACAAGCTCCAAGCTACACAGAGAAACATTGTCTCGGAAAAAAAACAAAAAAACAAACAAACAAAAAAAAAAAAAAGTAATGCACATAAAAATAAAATTTTAAAAATCTTAAAATCAATTCTAAAGCCTGGAGTAATGACGCACTCCTGGAATCCTAAGGGAGGGTGTGAGTTCAAAATCAGTCAGACAAGAGAGCAATAGACTTTTTTGAAATGTTTACTTAGTGCCCGCCATGTGACAATGGCTCCTTGAACACACCAGAGCGACGGTCTCGGTGGCTCTGCTTTCGGATCCTCTCGGAAAGCCGGGCACTGAGTTCCGAAAACTTCCCGAGCGCCCACCGCAATGTTCCACCGCGAGAACTCGCCTCCGGATCTCCAGCCGAAGACTTCCGAAGGTTCCCGAGCGGAACGCGAAGAGACCGTCGAGACGCCTCGGAGGCGGAACCCAGGGACGGGAGGAAGCTGGGTGGCCGACTTCGGGAGCGCCCAGGGAGGAAGCGGAAATGCGTTGCCATTTTAAAGGCGTCGGCCCGCCCCTAGCGCTCCTCTTTCCGTCTCCGGCCGCCGTAGGGAGAGGAGGTGAGTGCGAGTCGTCTCGTCGTCCCTCGTGGCCGCCATCTCGCGCCCGCCGCCTCGGTCTCAGCCTTTTTTTCTCTCCTTGTGCCCAAGTGCCATTGGCAGCCCTCATCGCCACCGGAAGTAGAGCCATCTTTTCCCTTCCCCCGCACCTTTCCGTCGCGGCCGCCTTAGTTCGGCCTGCCTCCTTTGGTCAGGCATTCGGGCCCGACGGAGCCCTTGCTCGCTGTTTCCCGACGGCGTTCCCCTTTACCTAGGCGTCAGAGCCTCGCTTGCTTCTCTGCTTAATTAACGTCTTTCACGTGCGCGTTCCTCCGCAGCCGCCGCCATGTCTGCGCATCTGCAATGGATGGTCGTTCGGAACTGCTCCAGTTTCCTCATCAAGAGGAATAAGCAGACGTACAGCACTGTAAGTGGGGCCCGCGTGGGAGGGGCGCCTCGGGACCCGTGGTCGTGGCACCTTCGCGTGTCTCCCGGACTCAATGCAGCATCCCCTGCACCTCTCCAGGAACCCAACAATCTGAAGGCCCGCAACTCCTTCCGCTACAACGGGCTGATTCACCGCAAAACTGTGGGAGTGGAGCCCGCGGCCGACGGCAAAGGGGTCGTGGTGATCATGAAACGCAGATCGGGTGAGCCTTTGCAGACAAGAGGCCTCCTTGCCAGGGCTCACTGTATCCCTGGCGTTGAGTGTTGGCCAGGGAAGCCCCCGCCCTTACCCTGTCTTGCCCGCAGTGTAAGTCAGGACTGGATAAACTCAGTGCTTCACTGAGGAGACTTTTTAAAAGAAAGGAATGGGTTTTCCACGGGCTTCGGTGGAGACTGACACCTAGTGGGTGTGCTGAATGGAAAGGTGGAAAGACAGTTGGGTTTGGGTGAGGTTCTGTGTTCCCATCTGGGAGATACTCTGAAGGGCCCACACAGGTGGACTGATTCCTAGGCTCCCCGTACCAGGTCAGCGAAAACCAGCCACTTCTTACGTAAGGACCACCATCAACAAGAATGCACGGGCCACCCTCAGCAGCATCAGGCACATGATCCGAAAGAACAAGTACCGCCCCGATCTGCGCATGGTGAGTGATGGATGAATCTTTAAGGCTGGAGGGCAGCTGGCACTGCACCAGAGGGACTGATGCAGGCCTGGATACTTGACTCTGCTTAGCTGGAACTAGACTGGAGAGTCCTCTGGTTTCCCCAGCCCTTGGTCAGCCTCCCTGTAGGCCTTAGGAAGCAGGCAGCAGTAAGTGTCTTTGAGTTGGTGAGCTAAGTTCCCTCTCCTGTCCTCAGGCGGCCATCCGCAGGGCCAGTGCCATCCTGCGAAGCCAGAAGCCCGTGGTGGTGAAGAGGAAACGGACCCGTCCCACCAAGAGCTCCTGAGCCCTACACCCCAGAAGCAATAAAGAGTCCACTGACTTTTTCAACCATCTCCACTGGGCCTCCCTCCTATTTTGTGGCTCACTGAGCTGTTCCATCAAATTCTTATTAATGTTGGGCTTGTTCATCTGAAGGGGGTGCTTGTCAGGCTAGACACATGGGGAATGGAGCGTTGGGTCATCACTCTTTCTAGCTTGCTGACTTCAGGTCTAAATTTCCCTTTGCATCTAAAAAATTTGTCTTCTGCCTGGAGGAATTCAGGCTTTAAAGCTGTTCACAGGACCGTCTGGGTACCACGAAGAGTGAAGCAGGAAAGACAGGGCTGGGGACTGTAGAGGACCCCCAGTTAATTCCCTTAGGGTGAGGATGAATGACTGCTGTGTCATTCTGACCAGTTGACAGTGTGAGATGTGCGGAGCCTCTGCCTGAGATGGGGGCTGTCTTACCAGGTCCCAGTCCTCGGACTCATTCCCCACTCTTCAGTTACCATCCTCGTCAGAATGAAGTGAGTTAGAGGCTGCGAGTGGGTCCTGTGTGCAGTGAGCACTCAGTAGGTAGAAAGTATGTTCATCTGACCTGTGAAACAGTGACAGTCTCCCAGTATTCTAGCTGTCAACTGGGGCTTCCTGCTGCTGTGGTATTAAAAGTTTTTTTTACCGGCTGGGCGGTGGTGGCGCACGCCTTTAATCCCAGCACTCAGGAGGCAGAGCCAGGCGGATCTCTGTGAGTTCGAGGCCAGCCTGGGCTACCAAGTGAGTTCCAGGAAAGGCGCAAAGCTACACAGAGAAACCCTGTCTCGAAAAACCAAAAAAAACCCAAAAAACAAAATAAAAAGTTTTTACCAAGCCGGGCCTTTAATCCCAGCACTCACTGAGATGCACCTGCTTCTGCCTCACTAGTGCTGGGATTAAAGGTGTGCCCAGCTTTTCCTTGAGATTTTTTTAATTGGGGTATAAATGATATTTGCCCTCTTTTTAAAAAAAAATAGGGATTTAGCTCAGTGGTAGAGCTCTTGCCTGCCAAGCACAAGGCCCTGGGTTCGGTCCTCAGCTCCGGGGGCGGGGAGGGGCGGGGATGAGGATGTCTGGTGTCCTGCTTTATATTTAAGACCGGGTCTCATTAAACCTGGAGTTACATTGGAAGGCAGCAAGCCCCAAATTCTTGTCTCTGCACACCTCAGTGCTGGGGGTTACAGTTGTGTCCACGAATGATGCACAGGGCACCACACGTCAGAAGACAACTTAGTGCTTTTATCCTTGCACCTTGAGGTGGACTTTGGGGATCAAACTTGGATTGCTAAGCTTGAAAGGCAAGCTGTTACTTGCTAAGCCATCTTGTTGGCCTATGACTACCTTTAATTTCTTTTTTTCTTTTTGAGACAGGGTTTCTTTGTGTAGCCTTCCCTGGCTGTCCTGGAACTTGATCTGTAGACCAGACTGGCCTTGAACTCAGATTCCCCCTGCCTCTGCCTTCCAAGTGCTGGGATTAAAGGCATAAGCCGCCACCACTGGGCTTAATTTTTATTATTTGTTTTCATGAGATAGGGTTTCTCTGTAGTTCTGGCTGTCTGTAGACCAGGCTGGCCTTAAACTCAGATCCTCCTGTCTCCTGGGATTAGAGGCGTGTGCCATCACATCCAGCTATGAGTGTCTTTTTAATGTGGGTCCTCATGCGGTCTCTGCCTCAGTGTTGGGAATACAGTTTATGCACCATCACAAAAAGTTCAGTCTTGCCCCTGTGCATAATACAAACATATAAAACATTAGCTGGGCGCTGGTGGCGCACGCCTGGTGCATGGGCAGGCTTTTGGAAGCTCGGTGCCTGTGGTGTGGCACCTTGGACCTGCCTGAGAGGGCACCACTCTGCCGACTCCCCATGGCAAACCTTGATTTGGAGGATGTGGGCAGGGTGGCTTGGGAGGGAGGGCTAGGGGGTGAGAGGAGGTGGGATCTGTGGGTGCTATGTAGGGTAAGTAGAAAATTTCTTACTTAAAAAAAAATATTAAAAATAGAAAAGCCGGGCGATGGTGGTGCATGCCTTTGGGAGGCAAAGGCAGGCGAGTGAGTTCGAGGCCAGCCTGGTCTACAGAGTGAGATCCAAGAAAGGGGCAAAGCTACACAGAGAAACCCTGTCTCAAAAAAACCAAAAATATATAAAGAAATTTTAAAAATAAAATCTTAAGAAAAAAAAAGTTCCGAGAATATGAAGGAAAGAGAATTCTATCGACAGGTGTGGAATCTAGCCTCATCCCTGATATACAGCAAGATCTCATCTTTAGTAGAGGCAACATCATTCTAGATGCTATGAACAGTGTGACCCTCATGATTTTACATGACCATTTAAATGTGTTTTTTAACTTTAATTATAATACTAAAAACCTTTAGTGAAACAGATTGGATGGGTATAAGTATTTTTTTCATATATTCTGGTTATCTCAAAATAAATACTGTTGAAATACATGCTTATGGCAGAAAAAAAAAAAAAAAAACTACACAGAGAAACCCTGTCTCAGAAAAACCAATAAATAGCCGGGTGGTGGTGGCACATGCCTTTAATCCCAGCACTCGGGAGGCAGAGGCAGGCGAATCTCCTGAGTTTGAGACCAGCCTGGTCTACAGAGCGAGTTCCAGGAAAGGCACAAAGCTACACAGAGAAACCCTGTCTTGAAAAAGAAAAAAAAAAGAAAAACAAATAATAAAGCACATAAGAGCCAACCTTGGAACTTCCGCACGGCACCTGGGGTCTATTACAGTTCCTGCTGTGTAGCAGGTGCTCAGTAAATACCTGTCACTGAATGAGCAAAGAGGCCAGATCCATTTCACCAGCTTTTGTTAACTACTCTCCATGGAATCACACAGGAAACAATTCCCAGCATCTTTGTATAACACATCAACATACCAGGCCTTGGAGTTTTAGGTCGGGAGCCAATCAATAGGCAGAGGGCACCGGCACAAGGGAGTCTCCTTCCTTCCACAGAAGTCAAATTGATACAGTGATTGTGCTCATTAATCAGGCAGACAGATACATTTACAAGAGAGGCGTTCCAAGGCCTCAGTTATCTTCAGTAGGTCAAGGGCCAGAGAGAAAGACAAGTCTTTCTTTGGCATGAGCAGCATCTGAGTGACCAGGTCGGCTGAGCTAACGTGTACTGTGCACCCTACCCTTGTCTTAACTACACCAAACAGGTGTTAAATACAGAGATCCAACTATGGGGATGCTGTCTATAGACACTGTTCTTTTTTTTTTTTCAGTTGGCCATCAGACTAGTTTGGGCTCAGGCATGAACCACCATACTTAGCAACTTTCACAGTTTTTCTGTGTACCCAAAACTGGTGGTGGTACACGCCTTTAATGCCAGCACTCAGGAGACAGAGGAAATCGGATTTCTGTGAGTTTGAGGACAGCCTAGTCTACAGAGCGAGATCCAGGACAGGCACCAAAACTACATGGAGAAACCCTGTCTTGAAAAAAAAAAAACCAAAAACCAAACACAAAACAACTTAACCAAACACACATACATGTAAATATGTTCGCACAAACGTTCACCTCAGACTGACCAGTCAGTCTGGCTGTACTTGAGCATTTACGTTGATCCAGTGGGCCACCTCACCAACCCTACATATTTAAGCTTGTTGCATTCATGTAGACTTTACAAAATGCACAAGATTCCTGGTAACACTGGTAGTCTCTGATTAAGGAACCTAGGTGTAAAAGAGAGGGCGAGAATGAATTATTACAATGTAGAACGAAAGTAATTTTTAAAAATCTGGGCTGGCAAGATGGCTTAGGAGGTAAGGGAGAGCGCGCCTCTAAGTCTGAGGACCTGAGCTCCATCCCTGGAAAGCATACACAGGAGAGAACTCCTGCAGCTTGTTTTCTGGCCTTTACATGTACAATGTCACATGTCCACACACAGACACAACACCATACCTGTAAAACTTTTTGCATTTTACGTGTGTATGGTTGAGGAAGAGAACAGCCAGAGGCATCTGGAAGGGACCAGACTGAACTAGGCCGTGAGAAGGGGAGGGGGTGAGAGGGGAAGAAAAGAGAGGAACCTTGGATCTAAAGGCTGAGAGTGGTGGGCTTGAGGCAAGAATGGCTGATTATATAGTGGGAAGGGAAGCCGAGCCAGCCCCCTGGAGGGACAGGTTTAGGGTAGGGGTCTGGGTGAGAAGTGCTTGGAGGAGCCACAGGTACTGAGTGAGCTAAGTCCTGGGTTTCTCTGAGACCTAACAATTGTGTGCATACATATGTGTGTGTTCTGTGTGAATATTTGTGAGAATTTATAAGGATTCTGGGGATCTGAACTCTGATCCTCACCCTTGTGTAGCAAGTCAGCAATCTCCCTAGACTAAAAATTTTTTTAAGTTTTTTTGTTTGTTTTTGTTTTTTGAGACAGTTTCTCTGTGTAGCTCTGGCTGTCCGGGAACTCACCCTATAGACCAGGCTGGCCTCAAACTCAGAGATCCGCCTGCCTCTGCCTCCCAAGTGCTGGGTTTAAAGGCACGCACCACCACTGCCTGGCTAAAAGATTTATTTTTATATGTAGGAGTATTTTGCCTGCATGCATGTGTACCATGTATGTGCCTGGTACATGGAAATCAGAAGGTGGCTTCATATGCCTTAGAACCAGAGTTAACAGACTTTTATACGCTACCGTGTAGTGCTGGAAATTGAACCCAAGTCCTCTTAACCACTCTCCTCCTCTCCCAAGACTAAATTTTGCATTAAAAAAAAAAAAAGATTGCCAAACATGGTTTGGTGATATGTGCATTTAATCACTTGAGATGAAGAAGCAGGCTGATCTCTGTGAGTTTGAGGCCTGGTCTATATGATGCATTTCAGGCCAGCCAGGGCTGTCTTAAAATGGGGGAGGGGGCATGGTTAGATAGCTGTCTGGTAGTAAGGGCACTTGCTGTCCATGACAACCTGAGTTCAAACCATGGACTGCACCTGATTAAAGGAGAGAGCTGGGGGCTGGAGAGATGGCTCAGAGGTTAAGAGCACTGACTGCTCTTCCAGAGGACCTGAGTTCAATTCCCAGCAACCACATGGTGGCTCACAACCATCTGTAGTGAGATATGGTGCCCTCTTCTGGCCTGCAGTCATACATGCAGACAGAACACTGTATACTTAATAAATAATCTTTAAAAAAAAAAGAGAGAGAGAGAGCGAGCTGACTTTCTCAAGTTGTCCTCTGACCTACACACACACATAATAACAAATGTATCACCTGTCTTTCAAAATTACTTTTAAAGGCTGAGTGGTAAGGTGCACCATCTTTAACCCCTAGCACTTGGGAGGCAGAGGCAGGCAGATCTCTATGAGTTAAAGGCCAGCCTGGTCTACAGAGCTAGTTCTAGGGCAGCCAAGGCTACCAAAGAAACCCTGTCTATAAAAAAAACCAAACCGGCCGGAGGTGGTGGTACACGCCCTTAATCCCAGCACTTGGGAGTCAGAGCCAGGTAGATCTCTGTGAGTTCGAGGCCAGCCTGGTCTACAGAGCAAGATCCAGGACAGACACCAAAACTACACAGAGAAACCCTGTCTCAAACAAACAAACAACCCAAAAAACCAAACCAAACAAACAAACAAAACTTAAAAAAAAATTGAGTGTGTGTGATATGATGTGTGGGTACAGTAAGTGTATGACAACTCTGTGGAGTCAGTTCTTTCCTTCCAGGCAAAGAGGGTAGGTCCTGGGCATCAAATTCAAGTCCTTAGGTCTTGGCAGTAAGTGCTTTACCAACTGAACCATCTTGCCAATTGTAGTTTTTGCCATTTTTTTTTTCCCCCAAGATAGGGTTTCTCTGGGTAGCCTTGGAGCCTGTCCTGGAACCCACTCTAGACCAGGCTGGTCTCCAACTCACAGAGATCCGCTTGCCTCTGCCTCCTGCATCAGGACCGGGGTCTAGTGTAGGGGGCTATTCATCTTGGAAGCGGGGTGCGGCTGGAAAGAGAGCCGCCCTGAGAGTGGGGATTAAAGGTGTGTACCACCACTGCCCAGCAGTTTTGCAGTTTTGAATGGGTCATATTCATGTGGTGTTTCCACCTTCCCTTTGGAACATCTGAAGCTGGCAGAAACAGCTGGCATGTCATGTACAATGCATGCTGCTTTTCTTTTTCTTTTTGGTTTGTTTTGATTTAACAGAGTCTGGATATTGGGGAAAACTCTGAACATAAGATGTAGAAACATAAGAGGCATGAGCAGTCTGGAGGGTGTTCTTCCAGACGACCCAGGTTTGATTCCTAGCAGCCACATCGCATCTCACAGCCCTCTGTAAATCCAGGCCAAGAGATCTGACTTTCTTCTGGCTCCTGAAGGCATCAGGAAAAGAAGTAGTGTACAGACATACATGCAGGTAAAATAGCAGTAACTGTTTTTTCCCCCTTCAAGACAGGGTTTCTTGTGTAGCCTTGGCAGTCCTGGAACTCTTTCTATAGTCCAGGCTGGCCTCAAACTCACAGAGATCCTCCTGCCTCTGCCTCCAGAGTGCTAGTTAATTAAAGGTGTTCGTCACCGCCTTAAGGCACCAATACCATTTTTAAACAGTACATAAAAGTTTTATTTTCTTCTCTCCTGCTCTCCCTTCCTCTCTCCTTGAAACAATCTGTGGCTTTGTCATCCAGGTTGGCCTTCAATTTGAGGATCCTCCTGTCATCAATCTGATGAATTCTGTGAGTGTACCATTATGGCGAAATTTATGCTTTTTTTTTTTTTGAGACAGGGTTTCTCTGTGTAGCAGTCCTGGCTGCCCTGGAATTTGATTTGTAGACCAGGCTGGTCTCGAACTCACAGAGATCCTGTCTGTCTATGCCTCCCGAATGCTGGAATTAAAGGTGTGAGCCACGGGCTGGAGAGATGGCTCAGAGGTTAAGAGCACTGGCTGTTCTTCCAAAGGTCCTGAGTTCAATTCCCAGCAACCACATGGTGGCTCACAGCCATCTGTAATGAGATCTGGTGCCCTCTTCTGGTCTGCAGGGATGCGTGCAGGCAGAACAATGTATACATAATAAATAAATTTAAAAAAAAAAAAAAAAAAAAAAAGGTGTGAGCCACTACTGCTTGGCTATTTATACCTTTTAAGAGGACAGTAAAGTTGGGTGTAGTGGCCTATGACTATAACCCCAGCACTTGGGAGGCCAAGGCTTTTTAAATGGCTGTCATTTTGCCTTTAGTTTGAAGCCAGCCTGGACTACCAAGTGAGCCTCTGCCTTAAAACAAACAAAAAAGAAAACCTTGCAAAACGTAACACCCATGTAATAAATACCAAGATAAAGGAATCGAAGACTGATTTGAGCATAGTGGTTCCAGGGCTGAAGAGACAGCGATAGGATGAATGTTGTGAGTTCAAGGCTAGTAGGCTATGTGTCAAGATTTTGTCTTAAAAAACCAACAAACCAAACCAACCAAAGGAAAGAAAGCTAGGACTGCTCCAATAGCCACAATGAGCTCTGTCTATAACAGTACCATGAGTTAAGTGGGAACAGTTTCCTTGTGTCCTTTTGTGCACTGTTTTTATTTATAATCCTTCCCCCTCCCCCGCAAGAGCTGAGGACCGAACCCAGGGCCTTGTGCTTGCTAGGCAAGCGCTCTACCACTGAGCTAAATCCCCAACCCTATAATCTTATTATATATGTGTGCATGTGTGTGTGTGCACTATGTGCATGCCTAGTGCCTGCAGAGAGGAAATGGCACTGGATACCCTGAAACTGGAGCTAGAGATGGTTGAGATGCCTTGTGAGTGCTGGGAAAGGAACCTGGATCCTTTGGAAGAACAACCAGTGCTCTTAAATGCTCTCTCTCAGATCCCCTGTTGTGACTTTTATGCCTTAGATATATATATGCTTTGAAAATGTATGGCATATGCTGGGCAGTTATGGCGCATGCCTTTAATCCCAGCATTTAGGAGGCAGAGGCAAGCGGATGTCTTAAATTCGAGGACAGCCAGGGCTACATAGAGAAACCATGTCTTGAAAAGTAAAAAAAATACTGTATTTATTTATTTGTATATGTATGTTTGTGTGAATGCCATGATACGTATGTGGAAGTTAGAGGACAACTTACTGGAGTCAGCTTTCTCCATCATATGTGGGTCCCAGGAATACAACCCATATGGTCAGGCTTGGTGACAAGTGCCTCACAGGCTGAACCAACAGCTTGAGGCCCTTGGTATGTATAATTTGTTTATTTGTATCTTGGACTTCCAACCCTACTCCTCCACCTTCCTGAGTGCTGGGATTACAGGCCTATAGGACCACACCGATTTTATGCAGTACTGGGGACTGAACCTAGGGCCTTTTGAATACCAAGCAAGCACTCTATCCCCTTTACATCTCCAGTTCTTTTACTTCTTTTATTTTCATGTGTACTATCTAAAAATATTCATTTTTCTTGTGGTGCTAGCTGAGGATTGAACCCAGGGCCTTGACTATGTTAGGCACATGCCTAACTAAACTCTTTGTCAATGCCTTTTTTTTTTTTTTTTTTTTTTTTGGATACAGGATCTCACCATGCAGCTAAGCCCCTGCTGACCTGGAATTCAGTATGTTGACCAGGTTGGTCTCAAACTCTGAGATTAGCCTGCTTATGCTTCCCTGGCACTGGGATTGAAAGTGTGTGCCACCATGTCTGGCTCTTTTGCTTGGTTCTACTTTTTGTTTTGAGGCAGGATTTTGTTAAACTGCCAGGCTGTTTTTGAACTTTCTCTGTAGGCCAGCATAGCCTTGAACTTAAGCCTCTCAAGTAGCTGGGATCACAAGCCTGGTCCACCAGGCCCAGCCGTCGTCGTCGTCTTCTTCTTCTTCTTCTTCTTCTTCTTCTTCTTCTTCTTCTTCTTCTTCTTCTTCTTCTTCTCTCCTTCCTCTTTCTCTCTCTCTCCCCATCTGTCCATCCATCCATTTTTTTTATTTAGGTAGCCCTGGCTATCCTGAAACTCACGCCGTAGACCAGGCTGGCCTTGAACTCACTGAGATCCACCTGCCACTGCCTCCCAGTGCTGGGATTAAAGGCGTGGGCCACCACTGCCCAGCTCATTTTTTTTTTTTTTTAAGACAGTCTCCTCAAGTCACTCAAGCTGGCCTAGAACTCTGTAGCCCAAAAAGCACTCAAACTCAGCCTCCCCTGTTGCTAGGAGCACAAGTCTGTGCTCCTATAGGCCGAGCTGCAGCCTGGCCCTTGACCTTCACCAGAGACAGTTTAGGATGAGCAGGTTGGGGCTGGAGGTGTAGCCAAGATGGTAGAGCAGCTGCCTAGCATGCATGAAGCCCTATAACCATGAACTGGGTGCAGTGGCACACTCCTCTAACTCTAGCACTAAGATGGAAGACTATCAAAAGTTCAAGGCCAGCTGGGCGTGGTGACGCACACCTTTGATCCCAGCACTTGGGAGGCAGAGCCAGGCGGATCTCTGTGAGTTCGAGGCCAGCCTGGGCTACCAAGTGAGTTCCAGGAAAGGCCTGTCTTGAAAAACCAAAAAAAAAAAAAAAGTTCAAGGCCATCCCTTTCTACACCGAAAGTTTAAAGCCACTATGGATTACGGGAATCTTGTCTTAAAAAAATAAAGTAGCTACTGATTATTCTAGTCCTACTGACTTCATTGGTCAGTTTCAGTTCATTCTTATACATGTCATTTTACAACATGCAGCTGTATTCCTACTTTCTTCTAACACCCCGGTACTCAGGATTGAACAGCATGTTATGTAAGCAATCCCCACTGTGCTACATTCATTCATATATATATTTTAATTAACGCTTTGACACTTAATATATTGATTTCTCCTTCACTTAATACCCAATTTTCTGACTCCATATCAATTGGTATCTTAAATAATTCTTTTTTTTTTTTGTTTTTCGAGACAGGGTTTCTCTGTGTAGCTTTGCACCTTCCCTAGAACTCACTTGGTAGCCCGGGCTGGCCTCGAACTCACAGAGATCCACCTGGCTCTGTCTCCCGAGTGCTGGGATTAAAGGTGTGCGCCACCACCGCCCAGCTCCCACTTAACCAAGGGTCAGATTTTTCTTTGCAGACAGGGTCACGGGAACCCAGGCTGGCCTCACACTCTCCAGAATACAAGCTTGGACTAGTAAGCCGAGCACTTAGTTTTGGCCTGGATATTTACAACCCTCTCTGAAACTTAATATATTCCTTCCCTTAAAACAATTTTAAATATCATGTGTATATACTATGACATGCTTGTGGTTGGAGCACAACATGTGGACACTGATCCCTCCTTCAACATGTATGTGGGTTCAGAGGCAGGTCTTCAGGGTTCACAGCCTTTACCCATGAGCCAGCCAGCTCACCATCCCCCTTTTATTTTTAAGATTTAGTTAAGAATGCTAGTGTTCTATTTGCATGTATAACTTTATGCCAGAAGAGGGCATCAGATCCCACTAGAGATGGTTGTGAGCCACGGTGGTTGCTGGGAATTGAACTCAGGATGCCAGTGCTCTTAAACTCTGAGCCATCTCTCCAGCCCCACCCCCACTATTTAAGTTCTTAAGTGTCAAATCCTCTGGAGCTCAAGTTTTGGGAAGTTGTGTGTGTGCTAAGAATCCAACTCTTCTGAAAGAGCTTTTCTAAAAATTTGAGCTATCACTTTAGGCTTTTTCCTTCCTTTAATGAAACTGGCTCAAATAACCTAAGTACATAACCAGAAAACATATACTGCCCTCTGGTGCACAAACCCAGAATCACTTCCTCTTAGGTTACAATAGAACACAAGACTCCTAACAGGAGTATCTGGGTTTTTTGTTTTTAGATTTAATGTTTATATTTTGCCTGACTTTATGCTCTGTGTACCACGTATATGCCTGGTGCTGGTGGAGATCAGAAGAGGTGGCTGGAGTCCCTGGAACTGAAATTACAGTTGTAAACAGTCATATGGGTGCTGGGACTCAAACCCAGGTGCCTAACTTCTGAGCCATCTCCTCAGCCTATCTGGAATTCTCACCTAACCAGAGCTAAGAGCCGTAATTAGTCCTGATAGGCTATGTGGAGGGGTAGCTACTACAAGAGTCCTAGATGCTACTATAAGAATTGCAATTAAGTCTCCAGAGGCAGAGATCCAGGTGGGTCTGTGAGTTCAAGGCCAGCCAGAGCTGCAAAGTAAGGCCCAACAATACTGCAGCAGGCTAAGCTGAAAAGGAAAGCAGCCTGTGAAAACCTGAGGAAACTCGAACGTGTCTTTGAAGGCATGTTGTTTCTGACAGTTAAAATACACATGGATGGGGCTGGGGATTCAGCCCAGTGGTAAAGGCCCTGGGTTCGGTCATCAGCTGGTGGGTGCAGATTAATACACAGAAAGGGGGAAAAAAAATTTAAGTCCAGAGCTGGGATGAAATGTGACACAGGAAATGTTAACTTTGCCCCAATCCAGGACTAGATCAGATGTCTACAGCAGTGGTTCTCAACCTGTGGGTAACAACTCACCTTTATCTTCATTGTGATTCCTAACAAATGTTATAAAGCAGCAATGAAAAGAATTCTATGGCTGGGCAAGGGTCGTGGCGTTAGGAAGGTTGACAACCACTGCTGTAGAGGGAATAGACAATAAATAAACCTATTCAGGACAGTCACCCTGCCTAAGGGGCACTGCTACACAAAAAACCATTCAAGGGTTAAGGAGGACTATTCGACTCAGGTTTCTGCTCGTTTAGACTCTAAATCCCACTGCACAGGGTAAAGGTGACTCCAACTCTAATTGGAGCGAGATGGACCCAGGGCTCCAGCTTTGGTGGCTCTGCAAGGATTGGGGCAGAATAAGAATGCAGCTGCTCCAAACCACAGTATGGAAGGAAAGAGGTTCTAGACACCTTCATGCACAGAAATTGCTTTTCCAACTTTTATTTAGAAAACCAAATCCAGGTTCTGGTGCCCCCCACCCCTCCCCCACCCCAGCCATAATTTAAATAACTTAGAGACAGAGTGGGAGGGGACAGAACAGAAGGAAGGAAGGAAGAAGAGCCCACTACAGTCGCCTCAGTGCCCGTTTCTTGTCCAACTTTTTCTTGGCTGCCAGCTTCTTATCTCGCTCGCCTGCATGTTTCTTGGCCATGGGACCCTCAGCTCCTCCTGGGGCCATAGGGTCAGTGGAGGCTGTAGCCCCACTTGCCAGGTCCCGGGTAGCCTCACCCCTCCCACTGCTGGTGCCACCTGCACCCCCATGGATCTCTGTGAGCAGACGGGCCCGGGCAGCATACTCTTCATAGTTCTCCAAAAGCAGGCGGCCTGCTTCCTCGTTGAGTGCAGACTCTGGGTTAGGGTGGATCAGCAGGCACTTGATGGTCTGTGGGGAAAGGGCCTAGGGTCAGGGGGACTTATCCAGATTCATGGCCTCCACACTGTATCTTCCCTTCAATCCCAAATCATCCCCGAGATCTGAACAAGCCTATTAGCATTCTTCTCAATTATGTCACCATTAAAGGCCGTTTTCCTGTTACGCAGCCTCATTTATCAGTCCCAGCCATTCTCTGTAGCTAATGTAGCTTTGATCTTGCCCTACACAGGTGATCATGAGTTCAGAGTTAGTAATCAGGGGACTAAGGGCACTCAGGATTGGAGAACTCACATTTTTTCGCTGTCTTCCACACTACTATGTAGGGGTACAGAAACCTAAAGTGGTCACTGGCTTTACCAGGAATGCCAAGTTCAGAGTCATAGAACAGATCACATCCAAGAGGGAAAAACACTAGACTAACCATAGGGCTTAAGAATTTTGTGTCGGGCTGGAGAGATGGCTCAGCGGTTAAGAGCACTGCCTGTTCTTCCAGAGGTCCTGAGTTCAATTCCCAGCAACCACATGGTGGCTCACTACCATCCGTAATGAAATCTGGCGCCCTCTTCTGGCCTGCAGGTGTATATGCAGACAGAACACTGTATACATAATAAATAAAAATAAATCTTTAAAAAAAAAAAAAAAAAAAAAAAAAAAAAGAATTTTGTGTCGCCGGGCGGTGGTGGCGCACGCCTTTAATCCCAGCACTCGGGAGGCAGAGCCAGGTGGATCTCCGTGAGTTCGAGGCCAGCCTGGGCTACCAAGTGAGTTCCAGGAAAGGCGCAAAGCTACACAGAGAAACCCTGTCTCGAAAAACCAAAAAAAAAAAAAAAAAAAAAAAAAAAAAAAAAAAAAAAAAAAAAAAAAAAGAATTTTGTGTCTAGCAGGGTGTGGTGGTGCACGCCTTTAATCCCAGCACTTGGGAGGCAGAGCCAGGGAAATCTCTGTGAGTTCAAGGCCAGCCTGGTCTACAGAGCTAGATCCAGGACAGGTACCAAAACTAACTACACAGAGAAACCCTGTCTCAGGTGGTGGTGGGGATTGTATTTAATCCAGTTCATTCTAAATGTTAGTTCAGATGAATGATGAATAAAAGTTAATCCTGAGCTAGTTGATGGTTAACAGGTACTTCTAAGAGCTTCTGTGACACATCTAAGTTAGCAGATGTTGAAAAGGGATGCAGGATCTCCCCGTCAGATTTCACCACTGCACCTCCAAATTGGAGGCCTGGCTATCCTCAATAGAGGCCTAAAAAAGCAGACCCCATAGCCAGACAGTAGTCCCAGAACTGTGGGACAGAACCAAGCTTAACTGACATCCAGAGGAAGGCAAAGCAGGAAAGGTTTTGGGGTTGTTTACCTTGGAACTTAATCCTCTCCAGGTGCCCTGAAGGAAACCCCAATTCTCTACCTTCACTACCATCAGCCCAAGAGGCTCATTAGAGAGAGAGAAAAAAAAATCAAGTCTGTGGGAGGGGCAAAGGAGGCACCAGGTGACCTAACTATTAAAGTGGCCTTTAGAGACCTTGGAGCACTGGCCTAGACCTGACCATTATCTCCACCTCAACTGCCTTGGGAGAACTGTGGTACAGTCCTATACATAGCAGATGCTTAATAGTGTACCCTGCCTCCACTCACATGCCAGCAGTGGCACTTACAACCAAGCATATCTCCTGACATTACAAAATGTCCCAGGCAGTGTAATCACCCCCAGCTAAAAAAAAACACTAGTACAGGAAAACAAATTTGAATTATAGACAGTAGTGATGGTTGCAGTCACTGTTAAACACACACACACACACACACACACACACACACACACACACACACACCCTGGAAAAGCCAACCCCCCCACCCCCCAAAAAACTACACAACAAAACCCACTCTACTTAGCTGAATAGCGTGGCACAATCTTGTAAATCTAGCTTTTGGGGGGGAGTTTGTCTCATTTACCCACATGTTTGGGTCAAAAGATTAAAAACTATGGCTGGAGGATGACAAGTCCAAGGGCAGTTTGGGCTAGTAAGCAAACACTAATTGTACCAACCTACAGTTGTTGAACGTGGTGAGGTAGGTACCCACCCTTGACACCGCAGAACAGTACTTGGTGCCACAGGACTAGTTTTCAGAAAGGCTGGGAACTTGATTTTTACTTGACTGTGCCTACTACTTCACAGCTGACTTTTAAAAACTCACCAGCAGCACATGTCGGATGCCCAGCTCAGCCGTCCAGTCCCTCTTGAGTACGTTGACACAGATCTCACCATTGGCACCCACATTTGGGTGGAAGATCTTAGTCAGGAAGTAGCCCTTCGGTGGGGAGGCAGGGAAGTCCTTGCCCAGTAGGAGCTTCATACGGAACAGACCTCCAGCATAGGGGGTCCCCTCTGGAAGAGGAAGGGAACTAGGTTAGGATATCCTAGCATCCTTCAACACCTCAACATCAAAGTTTTCTGGATCTGGCTGAGGGAGATAGCCTGTCAATCCCTTCACCAGACTGGGGAAATTTAGGGCAACAAACAAGTTTCCCAGGTACTACAGCCAACATGTCTTTATACTTTGACTATATTATATGCCCTGCTCTACAGCCCACACCCCTGGTTTCCTGGATATCCATTTTCTTTTCCAAGGGACTGTCTTAGGCACATGCCAACTCTTCAAGACAAAGGAACCCACCCACCAACTTTTCTTGCACACCATTTCCCAGGCCTTTTCCAATCCTCATGAGACATGTTTTCATCTACTACCTACTTGCCTTGATTGAAAATCATAATCATAGATGTTCTACCCACTTACTAAGTAGGTGTGGAGTAGCCCAGGCAGACTCCACACCCCCAGCACTATAGACCTGACACTTCATGGAATCTTCAAACACCCTAGCTGACTTTGTAGAAATTCAGATGACAAATGAGGTCTGAAAAGAAAATCTAAATCAGTTTATTACTACCCATTTCCCTCATAATGCTGTCTTGTTTGCTCTGCAATGCGCCCAGAGTCCAGACACTTGACAGCTTAAAAGTGTTTCAGATCATCTGGATTACCTGGTGCACTTTTTGTTTCCATTTAATTTCTATGCATCCTCAGGTCCCTGGAAAGTCACGCACGACAGTCTTAGCCCAAGCCTAGGCAAGAGCTCTATTACATGCTCAGTGACCAGGAACTTCTTGACATATTTGTGATGTCCTAGATAGAGTACTCACAGGCACAGTGATGCTGACCTACCCACACTTTGTCACCAGCACCTGAGATTGCTTGAATCCCGTCTGTTTCACAGTCACACGACAGAGACAAAAGTGGCCCCTCCCTTTCGTGCCCATGCCCACACTCACCGGGGCCCTCGATGGTGACCTGCAGGTCTGTGAGATCCTCCTCATTGGGGAAGACTTTAATGCCATCAGGTGGGTCCGCTGTGAGTGTTGTCACCTCCTTGTACACTAGGCGGATGATGTGCGGAGGCAGATTCTCTACGTTGGAGTTCTGGGCAAGGATGGAAAAGGAGAATGAGCAGCCCGAAATAATCTGGGATTAGAAATTCGGTGGACACCAGAATCGTGCCCTTGCTGGTTCCGGGCTGTCAATCATCGCCGATCAACTAGACCCTCACCCAGGATGCTTCTGGCTGTTGCCTGCCCCCAGGCTAGTCGGACCATAGATACGCGAAAGACAGTCTCGGAAACGGCTTCACGTTTTCAAAACCTCCCGAAGACCCGCTCATTAAGACGCGCATGGGGTCCACTAGTAGTACTAGGTGGGCCTGAGGCCTAGCCTGTTCCCTCTTCCCTGCTTAGCCTTGAACACAGACACCCTCCCCCCGCAAAAAAAAAAAAAAAAAAGCCCTAGGCGAAATGGCGGCGGATGTCTCGCTCCTGAGAACATCCATGGGCGGGCCGAAAAGGGGCCCACTGCACTCCCCAAGGCCCCAAGGCCCGCCTGCTCTCCTGCAGCGCCCGTAGGAAGGCCTCTGGGCCGACTCCTGGCTCCGGACGTGCAGCCGTGCCACCAAGGCACTCGGGAGCTGGCTAGGAACGCTCAGGACGCAGCCGCCTTCTCTGCCAAAGTCCCCAACAGCCCCTCGGGCCGCCCCGCGTCGCTCACCATGACTCCGGCCGACCGGGGGCGGGTCCCCCCGGCCCCCTTCCTGCACTCCTCGGATCGCCGGCCGGGGCGGGGGGCCCAACTGCCGGCCGCTGTGGCCCTAGCGAGGCCCCTCGAGGCCCCGCTCCGCTCCCCACCGACTCCGACAACCGCTACAAAAACGCCCACAACGTTACGCCTGCCCGGCCGCACTGAGCCGGCCGCGCGCGCAGCACGGCGCTTTTATAGCCACCCGCAGGCCCCGCCCCTCGGCGGCGCGCTCCGGCCGCGGACGTCAGCGCGCACGTTGATGGACGGTCGACGCGCTCCTCCCCGCTCTTCCCCGAATGGGGGCAGAAGTTCCAACCGCGTTTGTGGGTCAGTCTATCCAGTGATGGCTCACGCCGGCTGAGGATGAGATCGGGGAGACCCAAGAGGCTGCAAACCCCGAGCAGAGCGTCAAGGGGCGCCCCCGGAGGCGACGCGGCCGCTGATTGGGTCGTTTGAACGAGACGCCGATAGGCCCGGCGTGCGCGCGCACGCTCCGGCCTCGAGGAAGTCGTGCCCGCGACTAACGGTCGACCCGTGGACGGGGCGGGGCGAAGGAAGGCGGGACTTGGGGGGGTGGAGTTAAACAAGTGACGGAAGGGTCAGTGACCAATAGAGAGTGGCGGTCGTGATCTGGGCTTGTAGGGTGGGGAGGAGTGGGAAGCCAGTTTAGCGTGATGGACCTCACCCCTGGCCAATGAAATCCCTCAATTTCTTTGCGTACGCAAATGAGCACGCGCGTAGGCGGGCGTCCAGGCCCCGATGCCGTGGAGGGGCAGGCTCCGGAAGTCCGCCTGTGTTTGTCTACGCGGCGCCATTTTGTGCTGTGGCCCACGTTGTGTGTTAGGAAGCCCTCAGAATGTGGTGGGGTGGCCCTGAAGGCTTGCACTCCCTGGCCCTCCGGTGTGTGGGTAGTGGCCTTCGCCACTCGTAGTTTCTTTGGTGGCTGGTAAAGCCCGGGACCCCTTGGGGTGTCAGGGAAGCCCCGTGGTCTTAGGGTGTGGCTTTGTGGCTGTTCCCCTCCGGGTGGGTCAGACCATTGCACTACCCGAAACCGTTGCTGACGCGTCAGGGCAGGCCTTGGGGGATGCCTGGCAAGGAGGAGAACCGGAAACTGAACCTGGCTTCCACGTGCCCCTCTGTTCAGGGGAGCAGGGTGCTGAAAATGAGGGCGCGATTGCGCCTAGGTGTGGCAGAGGGGAAGGCCTTATTGTGATATGTGGAGAGAACAGCGGAGGTATTTGGAAGGGTCCAGACTGAACATTTGGGGGATGGGGGTGGGCGAGAGAGGAAAAGAAGGGAAGGTGAAGGGACTGATATTTGGTACAAGACACCAAGTTCTCAGCACAAAGGAGATTTATTTGCCCCAGAGGGATGAAGAGCAGGAAATAAGAGATAAAGGACAGGGAACAAGGGAGAGGGTTAAGGCGTATTTATCCCCTCGGGGACAAAGGACTGCCTCTGGACTGAGAGGAGACAGACATGGCCCATAGGCAAATGGTGGTTTATAAAGGTAGAAGGGGAAACCTCGTGTTAGAGGTGTTTAATTAGGCATGTTGATTGGGGAAGTCAAAAGGGGGCCTTTGACTGCTGGACCTTGGTAGTCAGCCTCAGGAGGAGGCAGAGACCAAATAAGGGAATAGACCTTTGGGACTAGCTTCAGGAATGTAACCTAAAGGTCTTTAGCAAGGCAGAGGGAATGGGGGAGAAGAGCAAGGCCTGCTAGAGCCTTGTTTGTCACACTCAGGCCCGCTAGAGTCCCTTTAGAAGGGGCAAGCAGACCGAGACAGTGCGTGAACCAAAGCTTGGGAAGGAAAGTAAAGCCCAGCCCTTGGGTTGAGAAGTTGAGGGTATGGGGTAGGGTGAGGAGTCACAGGTACTGAGTGAGACTAGCCCTGGTCTCTGAAACCTAGCTGGTGCCAGCCTAGAGGCTTCTTTCCTGTCTTTCCTATCGGGGTGCCAGGCAGGAAGACAGAGGGGTCCACAGCACTTAGTGTTCTTAGCCTTGCGATTTGGAAGGACAGGAATCACAATGTTTCAAATCACGGCAACCCCCACCAGCCATACACACACCGACAAAGAGGAAGAGGGTAACCGAAGAAATCTTCGGGGCTGGAGATACAGCCCAGCGGGTAGAGTGCTTGCAGAGCCCCAACAATACATTAAAACTGTGTGGAAGTACATGTCTGCAATCCCGGCTTTTGGGGGAGGTGGAAGCAGGACGATCAGAAGTTAAAAGCCAGCTGGGTGGTGGTGGCGCACGCCTTTAATCCCAGCACTCGGGAGGCAGAGCCAGGCGGATCTCTGTGAGTTCAAGGCCAGCCTGGGCTACAGAGCGAGATCCAGGACAGGCACAAAGCACCCAGAGAAACCCTGTCTCAAGAAAAAAAAAAAAAAAAAAAGTTCAAAGCCATGATCAGCTACATACATAACAAGGTCAAAACTAGCCCAGACTATGTGAGCGTCTATCTAAAAGTAACAATAAAAAGAAAACCCCAAGGAGGGAAGGGAGGGCCATAAGGGAAGGATAATCAGGGTGATGGGCTTGCATAACAGTGTAGCTTTTCCTGGGATGTCATTTTGGAGCCCAGACTCGTGAGTGTCGGTGTGTACTGGGTTGGCTCAACAAAAGCAATTCTTGCTGTAGATTGCAGTCAAAAACATTTAAAAAGGAAAGACAGGTCAGGGTAATATGGGGCGGGGAGATGAGCAATACGAAATAAGATGAAATCTTGTACAGTGAAAAATAAACTTTGAAAAAGTGCTATTTTTTTTTTTTTATTATTTTTTTTTATCATCAGCTTGATACAGTACAAATTCTTATCCTAACAGTGAAATGTTTCACTACAGCATGCCCAATGATTGAGCGAAACCAAAACTTATAAGCCACAGTCATCCTAGGGTCCTCCCTGGTAGGTAACCTCCCTGGTTCTGTGGATTGCAGTCTGACTGTCCTTTGCTTTATATCTAGTATCCACTTATGAGTGAGTACATACCATGTTTGTCCTTCTGAGTCTGGGTTACCTCACTCAGGATGATATTTTCTAGTTCCATCCATTTGCCTACAAAGTTCATGCTGTCATTGTTTTTCTCTGCTGAGTAGTACTCCATTGTGTATATGTGCCACATTTTCTTATTCCATTCTTCAGCTATTTTTCATAGCATACATAAAAATTGAAATGAATCAGACTTGACTGTGAGAACAAAAATTATAAAACTTGTGAGAAAAACAATGGGGGATTGGAATTAATTATAGTCTAGTGGTAGAGTGCCAGCCTACTGTGTTAAACATTTTGAGGACGGGACCCAGGACCTTGCGCTTGCTAAGCAAGTGCTCTACCAACTGAGCTAAATTCCCAAACCCCCCCCCTTTTTTTTAAACAAATATTTGAGAAAAATATCCAGACGTTGGTGGTACACACCTTTAATCCCAGCACTCGGGAAGGCAGAAGTAGGTGGATCTCTGTGACTTGAGGCCAGCCTGGTCTACAGAACAAGTTCTAGGACAGCCAGGGCTACACAGGGAAACCATGTCTGAAGGGGGAAAAAAAAAAGATGGAGAAAAGTACTTATTTTAGCCCATGGTTTCTGAGGTTTCAGTCCGTCATGACGAGGTGTTGTGGAGTGAAGAAGCTGAAATCATGAGAACCAGGATCACACAGAGAGGTACACCTTCCTCACCCCCACACCTGTCAGGAGAGAGGATTTCGCCGGGCAGTGGTGGCGCACGCCTTTAATCCCAGCACTCGGGAGGCAGAGACAGGTGAAACTCTGAGTTTGAGACCAGCCTGGTCTACAGAGCGAGTTCCAGGAAGGGCGCAAAGCTACAGAGAAACCCTGTCTCAAAAAAACAAAAAAGAGAGAGAGGATTTCACTGTGTAGCGATAGCCGGCCTTGAACTCACAGATTCCCACCTCTACTTCCTGAATGCTGAGATTAAAGGTGTGTGCCACCACACTCTGGCCTCATTCCTTTTATCCATCCTCTAGCCTGTGGGATAGTACTGCCCACATTAGGTCATGTCTTCCCTCACCCTTAATTAACCCAGAGGTGGCTCTTACTAATCTCCGAAGTATTTCTCAGTCTACTTGTGACAACATGGCACAGCTCCAGGAACCAGGTGCTGGGTGAGAACAGGCTGAACTTTGACCCCAGAGGAGCAGGAACCATCTCCTAGGCAGATTCCACAGCGCTGACAACCTGGCTCACAGCTAACCCTGCATAAGCATGCTTCCTGAGTCTTGTAAAATTGTAGTTCTGCTAGAGGGAAAGCAGAAACTCAGACCGGCCCTTCCCCAAGTAGTTCTGGCCACAGTTGTTGGGAACTCTATTTCCTTTCACCAATTCTTTTTGTTTAATTCATTTATTATGGGTACGAGTGTTTTGCCTGAATGTATGTGCACTGCTTGCATAACTGGTACCCCTGGGGGGCAGCGGTGGGGGGTGGGGAATGGGGGGTGGGGAATGGGGGGTGAGGGGTGTGGGGGTGCGGTGGGATTTAGAAGTGTCAGAGCCCCTGGAACTGGAATTATAGGTGGTTGTGAACCACCACGTGGGTGCTGGGAACTGAACTCAGGTCCTCTGTAAGAGCAAGTACTCTTAACCACCAAGCCCTTTGTCCAGTGTTGGAATACACTCCAAGAATGGATTGGTGTGAGGAGAATTCTGAGTGTTCATGAGACCACTCCAAGAAAATAAGACAGGAGTCTTGTGACCTCAGTTTCTTCAAAACGTGGAATTGTTCTTGGAATGTGTGTGTGTGCTCCAGCCAGGTATAGCAGATGGAACTGAGTTTACGTCAGATTGCTCCTTATTGCTTGCAGCTGTTGTTTAAGTATTTAGACTACCCTCTATATGTGTCCATGGAAAACACGTTTTTGCCACATGTGGCTTGTCTTGTGATCGGATACAGCCTGAAGTCGTGAGAACTTTACTCATGGGACCTTTCTTAACCCCCAGGGTATGAACCAGTGGTTCTCAACCTATGGGTCGAGACTCCCTGGCGGCTGTGAGGTACCGAACGACCCTTTCACAGGGGTCGACTAAGACCATTGGAAAACACAGATATTTACATTACGATTCTAACAGTAGCAAAATGATAGTTATGAAATGGCAGCAAAAATAATTTTATGGTTGGGGGTGACCACAATGTGAACTGTATTAAAGGGTCGCAGCATCAGGAAGGTTGAGGACCAGCGTAAATTGTCTGAGGATCTGAATAAAGTTGGCTGTGAGATTTTAGTCTGCCTCATTAATCAGTTCCATTCTCCCAGGTCCCCTTGTCTCTGGGGTGGTCACAGTCCTGCCCCCTGATTTTACAGATTCTTGTCTTAAGGTTTCCTGCTGGTCTGACGATGAGCTGCAGACATCAAGTGGACAGGGTTAACCATCATATCTAACCTGCACGAGGCTCTGGGTTTGCCTCCAGCATCACCAAGAAGCAAACAACACCCAAATACATGACTTTGGATTAGGCATCGGTTTCTTTTCTTCTTCTTTTTTTTTTTTTTTTTTTTTTCCGAGACAGGGTTTCTCTGTGTAGCTTTGCGCCTTTCCTGGAACTCACTTGGTAGCCCAGGCCGGCCTCGAACTCACAGAGATCTGCCTGCCTCTGCCTCCCGAGTGCTGGGTTTAAAGGCGTGCGCCACCACCGCCCAGCTAGGCATCGGTTTCTTAAACATGACACCAAAAACACAGCAAAAGAAAAACAAAAAATTGGGTTTTATCAAAACCAAAAATATGTCCTGTTCAAAGGATCATCCAAAGTGAACAGATAGGGGCTTGAGTGTGACTCAGTAGCAGAGCACCTGCCTAGACTCTGCCATTGAGGGGCTGGAGGGATGGCTGAGTGGGAGATGGCCAGCCTACAGTCTAGTCTACCAGCCTGGGCTACATGAGACTGTGTCAAAAAAAAAAAAAAAAAAAAAAAAAAAAAAAAAAAAACCAAACCAAGCAGGGCAGTGGGGCACATGCCTTTAATCCCAGCACTCAGGAGGCAGAGGCAGGAGGATCCCTGAGTTTGAGACCAGCCTGATCTACAGGGTGAGTTCCAGGACAGCCAGGGCTACACAGAGAAACCCTGTCTTAAAAAACAATACAAAGAAACCAAACAGCATGAAGGAAAAAGTTTGCCATGCAAGAGTGAGGTGATCTTAAATTCCCAGGATCCATGTAAAAACCAGGTACAGTAGCACTCATCTGTAATCCCAGGCAGAAACAGGAGATTCCCCAGAAGCTGAGAGGTCAGCTGGCCTGGCGTATGCAGGAGCAAACAGGAGACCCTGCCTCAAACAACGTGTCAGTGAGGACTGATACACTAGTCGGACATGGTACACATACGCCTGCACTCAAACACCGGAACACAAATATATGAACATACATCTCGCGAGCACACGCCCCTTGCTTCTGTCTGGTATTTTTGTCACAAAAAACGAGAAAAGTAATTAATGCAGAGGTATCAATTGCTGTCGAAACCGGAGCCCCCCAGGAGATCTGGGAATGCTGGGAAGATGCTGTAGACTTAAACAGGGTAGATGTCATCGAGAAGGTGACAGCTGGGGCTAGAGACAGCTCAGGGAGTAGAAGCACTGTTCTTGCAGAGGCCACAGGTTTAGTCCCTCAGCGCACCAGGCAGCCCACAGCTGCCTGAAACTCCGGTTCCAGGGGATCCAATACCCTCTTCTGGCCTCCTCAGGTACCAGCACACACTTAGCACTCATACATTTGCTCAGGCACACACGAATTTTAAAAAGAACACTTGAATTGAGAGTTAAAAGAAACAAGGGAGGAAACTGTGTAAGAGCACAGAGGAGCTGTTTGTTATGGCGCACACCCTTAGTCTCAGCACTCCGGAGGCAGAGGCAGGCAGAGTTCTGTGAGTTCAAGGCCAGCCTGGTCTACAGAGCGAGTTTCCAGGACAGGCAGGGTGGTACGTAGAGAAACCTCGTCTTGAAAAACCAAAATGAAAAACAACAAAACAAAGCAAAACAAGAACACAGAGGAAGTCCCCCCCCTTCTTTTGAGGAGGGGGTTGTTTTCGAGACAGGGTTTCTCTGTGTAGCCCTGGCTGTCCTGGAACTCACTCTGTAGACCAGGCTGGCCTCGAACTCACAGAGATCCACCTGCCTCTGCCTCCCGAGTGCTGGGATTGATGACCTGTGCCACCACCGCCCGGCTAGAGGAAGACTTCTGATAGCATAGGAAAGAGCTGGTATGGGAGGAGCATGCCTGGATATTATCAGTCTTCAAAGTATGTAGCAATCCTGGACAAGTAACACTGTGTCCCCTTATGTTTCCTAGCTCCCTGGGAGGCTGAGCATCCTTTTGTGCTGTGTGTGGATTCTTGGCAGCCTGAATCTTTCTAAGCAGTCACTTACTGTCTTTCCACCTCAACTGTGCCTGCACCCCTGGGTGGGAAGGACCCCACTGATTCGTAAATGTCTGTCAGTGGACCAGGTGCTCCCTCTAGCGGCAGACCCAGAGCAGACGGCAGACGCTTTGCACTGGTAACTTTTTTTTTGAGACAGGGTTTTTCTGTGTAGCCCTGACTGCCCTGGAACTCACTCTGTAGACCAGGCTGGCCTGGAACTCAGAGATCCTTCTGCCTCTGCCTCCCGATTGCTGGGATTAAAGGCGAGAACCACTACCACACATTGAGGCTCTATTTCAGGGCTGTATACCACTGTTGCTGGCACACATCAAAATTAACCCCAGGGACGGGGGATATGGCTCACTCACTAAAAAATTTACCATGTAAGTACGAGAAACGGAGTTCACTTCCCCAGCACGTAAAAAGCCAGAAAAGGGAAAAGGAGGCACTCACTTTTTTTTTTTTTTCTCCTTGAGACAGGGTTTCTCTGTGTAGCCTTGACTGTCCTGGGACTCACTCTGTACACTAGGTTGACCTTGAACTCACAGAGATCTGCCTGCCTAAGGCGTACACCACCACCGACCAGCGAGCACTCACTTTTGATACCAGTACTGGGGAGGCAAAGACGGGCAGAGAGCCCTTGTGCATGCTGGCCAGACAGCCTTGTGTAATTGGTGAGCTCCAGGTCCAATGAGGCATCTGTTTCAAAAAACAAGGTGATAGTGCCTGAAGAAAGGCACCCTAGGTTGACCTCTGGCCTCCACACACATGCATGTACATATACAAGGTGTGCACACGCATGCACATACATGTACAAGGTGTGCACACGCATGCACATACATGTACAAGGTGTGCACACGCATGCACATACATGTACAAGGTGTGCACACGCATGCACATACATGTACAAGGTGTGCACACGCATACACACACATGGGGTTTACAATGGAATGCCTAGTGTCAACAGGGTAGGAGCAAGTCCATTCTCACACATGGACTTCACACAGGCCTTCTGGGTTAAAGTCGGCTCTGTCCAACAAAAGCTCTTCAACCCAAGCTGGGCATGGAGCTCAGTGGGTGGAGCATTGCCAGTCATCTGTGAAGCTCTGGGTTCAGTCTTCATCACCACATAAAACCGCTTGTGAAGTTGGGTGAGGCGGCACACACCTTTAATCTCATCACTCGGGAGGCAGAGGCAGGTGGATCCCTGAGTTTGAGGACAGTCTGGTCTATTGAGCAAGTTCTAAGACAGTCAGGGCTGTTACACAGAGAATCCTTGTCATAAAGAAGAAGAAGGAGGAGGAGGAGGAGGAGGAGGAGGAGGAGGAGGAGGAGAAGAAGAAGAAGAAGAAGAAGAAGAAGAAGAAGAAGAAGAAGAAAAGAAAGAAGGAAAAGGAAAAAAATTACTTCAGTGTTGGACTTGTTCACATGTACTACCATAATCCCAGCACCTGAGGCAGGAGGACATCCTGGGCTACTTGCAAGACCCTGTCTTAGAACTGGAGAGACGGCTCAGCAGTTAAAAGCACTTGTACAATCGTGAGGACTACAGTTCAGATCCCAACATGCAAGTCATGCCTCTAACTCCCGCCCTGTGGGGCTCAAACATCCTCTTCTGGTTGTCTGGTGTGCACAATGCTGGAATTACAAGCATGTATCACCGCATTTACTGGTGCAGGAGATTCGTCCACGGTAAGCAAGCACTCTGTCAGCTGTGCAAGTGTGCACACATGCACACATCTTTAAAAGAAAAAGACCATGCATGGGCTGGAGAGATGACCCAGTAGTCATCTTCCAGATGTTCTGAGTTATTGAGAGCCTCTGGTAGCAAAAGTCCATGAGGGTGTACAGCAGTGACAACTAGAGTTCAGAAGGTCAACCTATCAGAACTAAGGGTTCTGTTAGAGGAAACCATCACGCAAGGCGTTATGGAATTACTGCCTTTTGAATGAACTGGCTGTCTCTTGTTGTAAACTTCTTGTGCAATAACAGCTACGAGTCTCCCCATTTACCGTGCATCTCCATGTTAGTGTACATGTAATCTCAGATTGCATCTCAATCTTGGGCTCAACTTTCCCTATACATCTAGGGTAATTGGATAACTGTCTCCAGCTGTGTTTATTTTTTCATTAACATACATCTGGCCAGGGCCATTCTCCAGACAAAAGTATTTCAGCTAAGATACCTTTTTCCAAGGACAAATGCAGAGAAATAAAACATTAGCTCATCTCACCCACAGATACAGAAAAGAACCACTAACAATTAAATCCTCAACCCTTTACCTTCACCCCAGGTTATTTACACAAAACCCTAATTTAAGAGATTTACTGCTCACATTCCTGGGATGATGTTTTAGCCATTTGCTAGTTACTGAGTTAAGGCAGTTACTTCCCACTGACCCAAGGAGACTGCCTACAAGGCCAGGCTGGTGACAGGTGCCAAGATTCTTTCTTGTGCAAATTAAGTTTTCATTCCTCCTCAGCCAGGTGCTATTCCTGGATTCCCTAATTGATCTTAGTGTTTAGTTGCCCCTACCAGAGAACTCCCCTTTAGTCACTCCCCTTTGGGGTTGTAATTGGAAGCTGACATTTATTGCTTTATGTGTGGGTCCTTATCACCTCTCTCTCTGACCCTGAAAACGTCAAGCCTCTGAACTGCTTTGCCAAAGAATTACTGCTTGGGTATATATACTGGTTCCCTGAGAGCACTGGGGAGAATTGATGGAGAAGAACAAAGATGAGGACGGAGATGGAAAGAACTAGATAGAGATGAGAGAACAGCAGGAGGGACTGAGAGCAGGAGGGACTGAGAGGAGCTAAGTATGAGAACAGAAAAGAAGCTGTGCAGATAGAATTGACTTAGAAGAATAAAGTGAATGGACTAAAGAACTCAGTGTGCTTAGATTCATTGACTATCCCTCAGATTAGTATCCTTAGCTGTTTGTAGCATCTATTCTGGACCCTGATAGAAATCTCCTCAAGGCAAGCACTTGGGGGGGAATTCGGTACTGAGTTCAATTCCCAGCCACCAAACTGTGGCTCACAACCATCTGTAATGGAATCTGATGCCCTCTTCTGGTGTGCAGGCATACATGCAGACAAAACACTCGAATACATAAAATTCATCAAGAAATGAACCTTAAAAGAAAAAGACCCTGTCTCAAATCCCAAAACTAAAGCAATAAGAATTGAATTCATCAAGTGATAAGGTAAGGCAAAAGAATGTTCCTCAAAAGCATTATTTAGAGATGGCTCAGCAGTTAAGAGCACGTACGGCTCTTTGAGGACCCAGCCCTCTGAGCTGCTCACAACCTGTTAACTCCAGCTCCTGGGGATCTTATGCCCTCTTCTGGCCTATGGAAGTACTGCACTCAGGTTGCACAGCTCATACTCAGACACGTACATCTGCACATAATAATTAAAAATAAAAATCTTAGCCAGGCATGGTGGTGTACACCTTTAGTCCCAGCACTCAGGAGGCAGAAGTGGGTGGATCTCTGAGTTCAAGGCTAGCCTGGTCTACACAGAGAGTTCTAAGACAGCCAGAGCTACACAGAGAAACTTTCTCTCTCTCTCTCTCTCTCTCTCTCTCTCTCTCTCTCTCTCTCACACACACACACACACACACACACACACACACGTTTCAAAAACAGTGATTTGGGCAAGGAAGTTGAGGCTCAAGGAGCAGGTGGAAGTCTACAGAAGACCAAAATATCAACATAATGTTAAAGTGTCTCCAGGCAAGACATCTTATCTAAAAAAGAGAAGAGAGATTTTTTTTTCTTTTTGGCTTTTCGAGACAAGGTTTCACTATGTGGCCCAGGGCCTGTCCTGGAACTCACAGAGATCTACCTGCCTCTGCCTCCCGAGTGCTGGGATTAAAGGCATTCGACACCACAGATTGATTTATTGATAACCAGAAATAAACAAGTCTAGCCTGGAACTCACTGAAAAGAAGATTGCTCTGGCCGGGCGGTGGTGGCACATGTCTTTAATCCCAATGCTCGGGAGGTAGAGACAGGAGGATCTCTGTTAGTTCGAGGCCAGCCTGGACTACAGAGTGAGTTCCAGGAAAGGCGCAAAGCTACACAGAGAAAACTCTGTCTCGGAAAAACAAACAAACAAACAAAAAGAAGATTGCTCTGAACTCTAGTCTCTGGATATTTGGTTTGACTTGTGTATGGGCTTAAAATAAGAAAAGAAATACTTATTTTTATTTTATGTGTATG
>NW_026734313.1:62500-99375 GCF_949786415.1 Peromyscus eremicus
TAAAAAAATATTTTTATTTGTTTGTTTATTGTTTCTGTTTGTTTGTTTTTTGTTTTGTTTTGAGACAATATTCCTTTGTGTAGCCCTGGCTGTCTTGGAACTTGCTTTGTAGACCAGGCTGGCCTTAAACTCAGAGATCCAGCTGCCTCTGTCTCTCAAGTGCTAGGAGGTGTGTGCGACCACTGCCTGGCCCCAAAAAATACTTTTAAAAGAAAGAAAAAAAGACTGGAAATACACAGCTCACTGGTACAACACCTGTTTAGCATGCATGAGGCTCTACATTCAATCCTTATTACTACACACCCAGGGACAGGCATACACACACACACACACACACACACACACACACACACACTGTGTAAATAAATACAGTATTAAAAATTAAAAGAGTTGGAGAGGTGGAATGGTTGTTAAGAGCATTAGTTGATCTTGCAAAGGACCAAGTTTAATACCAAGTACCCACATGGGGACTCACACCTATCTCTGAGGGCACCAGGCATGCACGTGGTACACAGACATACATGCAGGCAAAACACACACACACACACACACATACACACACACACACACACACACACACACACACACACACACACACGGTGTTATATATAATTATATCATATACTTTTATATTATTACATATATTTTCTATTATATATTTTTTACTATATGTCTATTTTATATCATAAATAATAAAAATTTAAAAAAAAAGCAAAACCAAAAAGTAAAAAGCACATTAAAACACCCCTTCCTGCCAGGCAGTGGTGGCGCATGCCTTTAATCCCAGCACTTGGGAGGCAGAGGCAGGTGAATCTCTGCGTGTTCGAGCCAGCCTGGTCTACAGAGCAAGTGACAGGACAGCCAAAGCTACACTGAGAAACCCTCTCTGGAACCACCCCCCTAAAAAATAAAAGCCCCTTCCCTGACTCCTCAGCTTCATGGGTCACAAGGCAAGGGGCACCTCTGAGCTTTCTGGAAACATCTTTAGAAGTTTCTCCCCTGACAAATGTCAGTGTGCCTTCGACCAAACCTATACTCTACTACACAGGGGGAGGAGGTCCCCAATTTCCCAGTGAACAAGCAAGAAGAGAACCCGGAGACTGAGGATCAGGAAAAACAGCTGTTTATTCCAAAACAAAAAACACCCCCATCCCCACCCCACCCCAAGTGCCAGCTCTTCTTGCTGTCCTCACCAGGAAGTTGAAGGTGGGTTCAGCACTGGAAGGAAGAGTCGGGACGGGAGGAAGGATGGGATTCAGAGGTGCGGAGGGTCCTCTGGTGCGGCACTTCTGATCTTGTCTCTGACATCTCCTCTGCAGCCTCCACCCAGAAGGGGAGATGCTTTCCTGCACAGTGGTGTGCGCCCTGCCCATGTGTCTGTGTGTTTACTGGGGAGCAGGGGGAAGACTCAGAAGGCCAGGTCTCAGCTCTGGAAGCATTGTGGTGGTAGTGGGGGGATGAGCAGAATAGCGCCTGCTAACCCACCCTCAAGACCTCTCCCCACTATGGCTTTATTGAGATAAGAGGTCAAGGCTCCAGGGTCAGGCAGGTGAATGGAGGCTGGAGACTAGGGGGAGGGCAGATCCCAGGAAGGAATCCAGGTTAGGACGGAGGGAGAGAACGGGCAAATAGAAACCGAAGGCTCCCCAAACCCCTCCAATGCTGGGGGCTGAAGAAAGCTGTGTGTTCCGTGGGAGTGTTAAGCGCGCTTGAAGGGAGGCCCTAGAATGGATGGGGGAGCCCACGGAACGTCTATTAGCGGGAGACTGAAAACCTGGTGCAGGAGTTGAGGAGGATTGGTGGTTACCTCCTACTTTCCTCAGTGTGCGAGAGCCTGACACCATCGATCCCATCCAGGCTCTTGGCGAGAAGGGATGAGCACAGAGGCCAATATTTGGTGGGGAAAGAGGGTATAAGAAGGAGAGGGCGGCCCAGAGGAGGGAGAAGAGCCCCCCTCCTCGCCTTGGGGGCTGGGAGGGGGACATGTAGCCCTTTAAGAGTGGGGAATGGCCGCCCCCTTGAAACATGGCTATATTATGTACAGAAAACTGTGTGTGGAGGGGTCAGATTGTGCACTGGGTGTTAGGGACTCCCTGAAGCCCCTGGGTACTCCCTGGTACGGTAGGGAAAGGGATGAAGGAGCACCCTTGACCTTTGCAGGAGAGGGTAACAGGGGCATTGCTCTCAGGTGAACCCACCCCAGGAACTGGCCAGCAAGTGCTTTATCAGCTGTGGCATCTTCCCACGGGCCAAGATTCGCTAAAGAGGATTAGGCCCAAGCTAGTGAGTTCTGATCCTGGTGGGGTCCGAGGAACAGGGATCGAGTGGCATAGGTAGGGCAGTAATGCCATCCAAGGGCTGGGAAGCCCCACTTCCGCTCCTGCTGTGGAGAGGTCACTAGGTTGACCCTGTCACCGATCAGATGGCTGGGTGAGGGACAGTGGTGGTGTGTGACAAGGAAGAGTTTGGATGCGCTCACCAGTGGGTGGAGGAGGCTGGCCAAGGCCAAGTCTGTAGGTGAAGCTGACCCGGGTATCTTTTCAGGTCAGGAGTGAGGCAGTGGCATAATCAAGAAGGGCCGGAGTGTGTGTGGGGGTGACATGATGTGAGGGAGGCAGTGGGCTCCTCCCTAGTCCATGGGAGGGGGAGGGAAATGGCCTGTTGTGCTGGCTCCCCTGAAGGGAGGAACTGGAAATGCCATGAGACCCCAGAGGTCAATTGAAATATAGCCTGTCACAGCATTTGGACCCTAAGATGGTGGATCCTGGCAGATAGCACACGAGCGCCGTGGGTCCTGGAAGATGAGGATGACACTTAGTTTTAACGTGGATTCTGGGAGGCGGTGACACCATGACTGAAGTGAACTCTGGGAAATGATGGCGTTATTTGTTGGCATGGATCCAGGGAGGTGATAACACCATGGTTATGATAGACCCCGAGGATAATGATGTCACTGGACCTCAGGGACCCTAGAGCATGGAGACACTGGGGTTAACATGGGTCCTGGGAGATGAAGACAACCTTGGTTATTATGGCTAATTGGAGGTGATGGCACCATGGTTACAGGAAATCTTGATGGATCATGATAGGACACAACTGAAGCGGGACCTGGCGGGGGATGATACCATGACTCTCATGGATTCTTGTAGATTGTAACTGTGACACTATTAGGTGGACCCCAGGATGGGATGATACAAGGACACCACAGTGGAAGTGGACTTTATGAGGTGGTGACGTCATAGCTGTGGTGGCTACTGAGACATGAGGACATGGGTAGAGTGGATTCTGGGAGATGATAATGCTGCCATTATAAGGAATTCTGAGGAACATTGGCACTTCCAGTCCCAGCAAGTTCTCTTAGAGAGTGCCACCATGAGGCATCATGGATTTTGGAAGGTAAGGACATCACTGGTCACAGCACAACCAGGGAGACAAAAACACCGTGGTTGTAGTGGCTCCTGAGAGATGAGCACAGCATGGTTCTGATGGATCCTGGGAGACGATGAGGTGAGCATGCTGTGATGGATTCTGGGAAGTGATGAGAACGTGTTTGTGGTGGATCCTGGCACATCATGACAACATGTTGTGGTAGATCATGGGAGATGGCCATGACAACATGTTGTGGTAGATCATGGGAGATGATTACACCATGGTTGTGAGGAATCTTGGGAGACGATGGTGATGCCATTAGTGGTGATAAATTCCTGGTAGATGATGACAGATGCTAGTTGAGTCTTATGGAATCCTGGGAAATGACATGGTTAACACTGGACCCCAACTGCTATGCCATCATGAAAGGAGGACACTGGGTAGCGTTGATGATGTCATTGGCAAGGTCAGCAGCACATACACCCCAACCCTCCCCCTCCAAGAGGAGATGGGGACTCTGTTGACAGAGTTGATGTCTTTAGATATGGCAGAAAGAAGTGATGCCAGCCTTTGGCCCACCTGTGAGTCCCAGGATGTTAGAGGCCTCATGGATCAAGGTAGCCTCCTCGGAGCTGAAGCTCATCCATGGGTGCCATCCCCAAGGACTCACTGCACAGGCCCAACCTTCCTTTAGAGGCACTGGTAGATATCCTGTTGGCCGTGTCCCTGGGATCTTGGGAAGAAGCCATGGAGCTAAGTTACAGGGCTTAAGCAAGACAAGGGCTCTGATGATGTAATTACTGGTGGTCATCTGGAGCGGGGACCACCTCTGAGAAGGAAACTTGTTATGATGATGCCCAAGCAACGGAGGGCATCATTACCAGCCTCCTACAGACAGGCCATTGTCTTGGCATCCCGGGTGCTGATACCCTCATATTACATCGTAGGAAAAGTTACTTTCTCTGGCATCTTCCCAAGTGGTCTTGGGCTGAACATGCCGATTTCCTCACAAAATGGCACAGCAATAGGAGTGTCTCCGGGTGTCATTTCCAAGTGGGTGGTAACTGGTGGTCACACCCCAGAAGGACCTCGTCCTGTGGAGGTCCCCGTAACAGGTGGTCATTTCTGATAATGACATCACATGAAGAGGCATGGTCCCTGTGATGGCGCCATCGGGCAAGGCACCTATTCTGGTGATGGCCTCACAGGAGGGAGGCAAAATCCTGTGACGGCATTGTGGGAAGGAGGCCTAATCTTTAGTGAGGACACAAATGGCAGGGCATGGTCCTCTGCAATGTGTCCCAGGAAAATGGCTTTGTCCGTGGTCATGGCATCATGGGATGGAGGCATCTTCTCCATAGCAGAGAAACATTTTTTCCTGTGAGGGCAATTCCCAGAGGCCTTGGTGCTCGGGATGATATCAAGAAGTCTCGAGAAGTGTGTGAGACTTGTCTCTGTAGTGACATCGCAGCAAGAAATCTTTGTGTCTAGGGACGATGGGATGGGACAAGGCATTGTCTGTGGTGACATCACAAGAAGGGAGTCTCTATGGTGATGTCATGCAAAATGGACGCAGCCTCTGGCGACGACCTCACGGGCAGGCCTCTTCCTCTGTGGCGACCTCATAGGAAGGAGGTTTAGTCCCTGCAACAACATCGTTAGAACACAGACATATTTGCTAGCGATGACCTCGTGTCCAGGCCTCTTCCTCTGTGATGACATCATGGGAAGGAGGCCTTGGTTCAAACAGTGACAAAGTAGGAGGAGAGATCTCATCTACTGTGACATCCCAAAGGAAGTGTGGTCTCCGACCCAAGGGCCCATCTGGTCTCAGACCCTTGGTGTGTGTGATAAGCCTGTGATGGAGGTCTGGGCTGGGAGGAGGGGGCCTCAGAAGCCACAGCCCCCAGCGCTCAACCCTGGCCTCAGACAGTCACTTCGTTCTTGCTGGCAGTACGCAGGTGCTGCGGCAGGTGGTGGCCAGGGATGAACTGAAGCTGCTCCAGGGTGCCCTGGCGCTGGAAGGGTGGCCTGCGGGCCAGTGTGCCCCCGCCCCCGCCTGCATCGGACATCCAGGCTGGCTGAGGAGAGCCGTGAAGGGCATGGTGATGGTGAGCATGCAGGCCTGACGGAGGCAACCCATGCAGTGGTGTGGGGGGCCCCCCGGGCCCCAGCAGCAGGTTGGAGTGTGAGGCGGCCAGGCTGGCCCGGGTGGTGGGATCTGGGGGCAGCGCAGGACTTCGTGGGGGTGACAGCAGGTGCTCACGGCTCTGGCGAAGAGCATCTGGTGAGGGACAGCAGCAGGTGTTCCTGGGACACCAGACGGGCTCGAGGCAGTGTGAACTCATAGCGAGCCCGGCCACCGTCACCCAGCAGGTGCTCCTGGGACATAACCCGCCGGGGGTTGGGGGCCGGTGCCAGGCCCAGCTCCTCCGGACCACCCCAGGCATCCATGCGGTAACCACCTCCAGTGCCGGGCCGCCGGAGGGCATGCAAAGGCAGTGTCCCGCGGGGCATCTCCAGATGTCTGCGCTTCAGGTAGGCTTCGTCCAGATCTTTCTCAGCTGGAGGAGAAGACAAGACAGATCCCTTGATAACCCAGAGTCTTCCTCCTCCAGCCGCCTGATCCACACTCCACCCAGGCAGCACCCACGAGGTCCTAACGTTTGATCAACAAGAGTCACCAAGCTAAGCCGGGCATGGTGGTTCACACCTGCAATCCCAAACTCTAGGAAAGTTGAAACAGGAGGATCACCGCGGGTTTGAGGTCGGCCTGTGTTACATTGTGAGTTCCAGGACAAAGTGGGTTTAAAAAACAAGATATTTATCTAAATATCTCAGGTAATACAGAAACAACTAGGAAAAAAGTGGGTAGGGCTGGGCGGTGGTGGCGCACGCCTTTAATCCCAGCACTCGGGAGGCAGAGCCAGGCGGATCTCTGTGAGTTCGAGGCCAGCCTGGGCTACAGAGTGAGATCCAGGAAAGGCTCCAAAGCTACACAGAGAAACCCTGTCTCGAAAAACAAAAAAACAAAAACAAACAAACAAAAAAGAAGCGGGTAGGAAGATTGGAACCTTTTGAGCTTCCCACCACCCTGACTGCCGTCCGAGGAACTAAACGCAAACCCCCCCCTCAACCCCCGAGGCCATTGGCTGAGTTCCCCCTCCCCAAGCTCACCCAGTCTCTTCAGAGAGGAGTAGCGGTTCAGTTCTGACTTCACAGCAGCCTCATAGGACGGGGGAAGATGCGAGAGGTTGTGGAAGGATCGCGAGCAGGACAGCGTGGAATAGTGCAGGGAGGGGCTGGGTGGTGGCATGGCTCGCCAGTCTGCGGCGTGGGGGAAGACCCGGTTAGTGCAGCGTCCTCCCTCAGACCCAGGTTCCCGGAGCCCAGCCCTCCTCCCTCAAGCTCAAAGGTTCAGATCCCATCTCTCCCGCAGATACAGGAATCCAGGTCTTACCCCTCCTCCCTGAGACCCAGGAGTCGGGGGCCCCACCCTCTTTCCTCATACCCAAGAGTCTGAGGGAAGAGTCCAAGCCTCCTCCCTTACACCCGGGATTTCAGATGCCAGCCCTCCCTTCTCAGACCCAGGGGTCCATGCTCTAACCACCCTCCCTCGGACCTGAGATTTCAGCTCCAGCCTTCCTCCTTCAGAGGTCTAGGGCTCGGGAGGTGAGGGATCTGGGGTTCTAGCCTGCGAAAGCTCCAACCTTTAGGAGCCCCTCCTTTCCCACCACAGTGGACAGGGCTGGGGTTGAGGATGAAATCACAGTCCAGGTTGGGGACCGCTGGCATTTGTCAGCACCCACTGAATCCTGGCCCCAGCTGGGGATGCATTCCACGCATCTTCCCAAAACTTGACAGGAGGGAGATCACCACTTCCGGTGTCCTCTCGAGGACACTGCAGCTGCCTTGGTGGCCAGCCCCACGGGAGCACCGGCTCACGGGGGTCTTACTGGGGCTCCACCCAGCACCAGGCTGGGGCTGCCCCCAGTGAGGGCCCGCAGGACCCCGACTCCCAGGGCGCCTCGGCCCTCCGTACCCAGTGTGGCAGCGCGGTGCTGGGGGCTGTTGACGTTGTAGTGCAGGTTATCTGAAGGACCGAGAAGGGAGGTGACGTCACTGCCATCGCCATCCCGGCTGGCACTCTTGCCCGGAAGTGTGTCACTTCTGGCTCCCAGTTCAGTACAGCTCCCACCCCCTCCTTAGAGCCCCCCAGGTCGGCTTACTCTATCGGTCCCAGAGGAAACAGAGGATGGGGGCTCAGGGTCATGGCTGGGGAGTGACATGTTCCTCTTCTGCATTAACCTCAACACCCAGGACTCTGGTGGTCTCCTCTCACTACTCAGGCCTGGTGGCCCCTCCTGACTCCACATCTCTGCCTCGACGGGCACCCTCGCTCATTTGAATAATCAGATATGCCTGCTGGCCCTCTTCCCAGTCCGCATTAAGGCGGGAAGACCCACAGCGGCTGTCCCTCTGGCGCTGGGATGCCTTCCAGGGTTCACCATCCCCAACAGGTAAAGCGGAACGCCGGGGTGGTGTCTGAGGCTTGCCACAGGGCTTTGTGCATTCTGTAATGCTGGTCTCAATGCCTCGAATCTCCTTCCCCTCTTTGCCTGAAGAAGGAAGCCTCCTTCAAGATCGAGCTTGAGGGTTCACAAAGTGGCTCACGACTCTAGCCCCGGCACATAGGAGGCTGAGGCAGAAAAACTGCCATGAATCCAGGGCCAGCCCAGGCTACACGAGTTCCAGGCAGCCTGTGGCACAGTGTGATACTTTGTGTTAGGGGGAAAAAAAAAGGCCAGGAGGCAGATCCAGGAGCATCTCTGTGAGTTCGAGGCCAGCCTAGTCTACAGAGTGAGTTCCAGGACAGGCACCAAAGCTACACAGAGAAACCCTGTCTGGAAAAACCACACCCTGATGCTGTGGCCTGTAATCCTAGCACTTGGAAGACGTAGGAAGGAAGGTCAGAAGTTCAAGCTCGGCTCCATAGGGGGTTTGAAGCCCAGCCTGGACAACATGAGATTTTATCTGAAAAAACAAACAAACAAAAAAACCCACAAAGACCTAGTTTGAATGTCCCCTCATAACTACTATTGAAAATCATGTCCTCCTGCTGGGGCTGCGGTGGCGCACGCCTTTGATCCCAGCACTTGGGAGGCAGAGGCAGGCGGATCTCTGAGTTAGAGGCCAGCCTGGTCTACAGAGAAAATTCCAGGACAGCCAGAGCTACACAGAGAAACCTTGTCTCAAAAAAAAAAAAAAAAAAAAAGAAAGAAAGAAAAAAAAGAAAAGAAAGAAAGAAAGACAGAAAAAATCATCTCCTCCCTCCCCCCGACCCAGCTCAGACTCTCTTCTATTACTCCATGGGCTGTAACTCCAGTCTCCATAACCTCTTCCATCACATCTCTTCCCTACATGGGTTACAGATTCCAGAACATAGTTCTTCTAGCTCATCTTTTTTTTTTTTTTTTGGGGGGGTCTCATTGTGTAACCTGACTGGCCTTGAACTCACAGAGATCTGCTTTTTTCTGCCCCCCAGGTGCTGGGATCAACACTTGGTGGCATGAGCCACCAAGCCTGACTTCCTTTTTACGTTTTTTTTTTTTTTTTTTTTTCCAGGCTGGAGATGGAAGCCAGAGCTCTAAGCATGCCAGGTAAGCACCCAATCACTGAACTACATCCCCAAGTCCCTCCCTGTTGGATGCTAGCCAAGTGGTCTACCCCTGGGTTCCACCTCCAGCTCCTCACTGGAATATTCATTCTACCCCTGAGCTGCATCCCTACCCCTTGGTTTTTCTGGGACAGGTTCATGCTATTTAACCCAGGCTGGGCTCCAACTCTCGATCCTCCTGCCTCAGCCTTCGCTCATCTAGCTGTCTTCCAGTCCTGCCTGTGCTGCTTCCTGCTCGAAACACCTCAGTGGTTTGTTTCCCACTGACTTCAGAGAGGAGTACCTAAGCTCAGCGTGGCACGGAAGTAGTTTAGAATTCCATGCTGTCTGTGGTCTCAGGCCTGAGAGCCTCATAAGCTCTGCTCCAGCTACCCAGAGTTCCTGCAGCCGAAGTGACTCCTCTCCTTGGGGAAAGCCACACCACCACACACACACACACACACACACACACACACACACACACATACACACACACACACACATACACACACACACATACACACACACACACACATACACACACACACACATACACACACACACACACATACACACACACACACACACACACACACACACATACACACACACACATACACACACACACACACATACACACACACACACACACACACACACACACCCCGTTTCCTGCCTCAAACAAGACCAGAATTTGGCTTGTCCACTATGGCCTCCAGGACTTCTCTCAGGATGAGCAGAAATGGGAGACGGAGGAAGAAATGAAAGGTTCAAGACTGATGAATGGAGGCTGGAGTGGAGAGAGAGGGGAGTATCACATGGAGTGGGGGGTGGGGGGGAGGGCAGAGCCACAGGGAGGAGGGTGTGGCCAGAGATGAGGTTGCATCTCTCCCTTGCACTCACCAAGGTTGGAGGGCTTCATGGTGTTGTAAAGGTTCTTGGGCGTCCTGGGGGGCATGCTCTCTGGGCCTCCTAGCCCCGGGGTCAGAGAACTACTTCGAGCCCGGTCTGGACGGGTTGTAGGTCCTGCCTGATGTCTCAGAATGTCCACCAGAGCTCTGAAAATGGTAGATGGATGGATGGGTAGTCAGGGACTGGGGTGGGAGGGAGATGAGGAAAGCCCAAGTCTCTTTACCCCATCCCTATTCTCTTCTTTAGGAAATCTGCAGTGCAGAGCTGTGGTCCATCTTTGGCTACGAACCTTCTAATGTTGACCTTCCTAGAGCACACTTCCTGCCTGACATATTCCTTCAAGAACTCCTTCCGTGGTCCAGCCACATCCTCCTGTGTGGCCTTGCCTCACCATGAACTGAGAGACCTCTTAATTCTGTTCCCTGGGCAGCCTTTCTGGTTGCAATAAAAGATGCCCTACTCGTTCACTTAGGCAGACCTCAAACCTTTTGGAACTTTTTTCCTCTTTGCAATCCTCCAAAGTAGACTCCACAAGACAGGACCCATCAGTTCACTGCTCAGCACCTCTCCCACCCGGAAGTCACTTTCTCCTGGTCTGCAGCTGTGGACTTTGCTCCTAGTCCACCCTCACACGGCCTCCAGGTGTTGCAATGGGCTCTATCCACCTTAGTGGCTCTATCTAGCACACAGAAGAAACGCAGCCCCTGCCTGCTCCCCCACCTTAGACACCATGTACGCAGACATCTCCTGAATATGCCTGTTCGCTCTGCCTGGAATGGCCTTCACACAGTAGCTGCCTGAAACTGTCTCTAATTCCTTCAGGGTCCCCCTCAGACAGACCCTTTCTGATTTTCAACTAAACCAATCCCTCCCCCAAACCAACACTCCCCTTAACTCTTTACATTGGTTTTTTTTTTGTTTGTTTGTTTTTTGTGTTTTTCCACAGCGGTTGTCAGCATGTAGAGTTACATTGTATATAGGCTTGCTGGGTCTACCACAAATATTTAATGAGCACTTACTCAGCTGGGACTCTACATAAATCAGCTCAGTTAATCTTTAGAAACCGAATAAACGGAGGTCTGTTCTTAGACCTGCCGTCTACACGAGGAACCCGAGACCCCGAGACCCCCGCATCACATAGATCACAAGCAGAATACTTGGGCTTGGGACACAGACTTATCCAGAAGGGTAGGGCTTTTGTTCCATCCTGTATCTCCAGTTCCTGCCCCACAGAAAGTTTTTTTTAAGAAATATTGGTTGAATGAATGAGCTCCCCATCCCAATTCTTCTCAATCGCCAGACCCTTCCGTCGATTCTGTTCTCAGGCCCCAGTTATTTCCCACTACTTGCTTGGACCCCACCCATCCGTGTGGCCACTCCCCAACAGGTTCCACATCCCACTGTGCAGGCCCAGCTCCCACCAAGCCGCCCATACTGCCCAGGCCACACCCCCAGGCAGGTTGCTGAACCTCTCACGGCGTAAGACCTGCCCATTAATCAGTTGCTTCACCTCCCAGCCTCAAGCACTGCCTTCACCAGATTGCTTGGCCTCCCAGTGCCCCAGCTCCAGACTCCCTCCTGCCCCTCCAGCCCCACCACACCACCCACCTGGGCACGTTGATCTCCCGGTGCGCTCTGGGCGCACGCGACGCCTTGCTGAAGGCCACTTTGGCACCGACGCCCACCGCTAGGGCGAAGCTGATGACTCCGCACACCACGTACGCGGTGCTGCCCCCGGGGCCCTCGCCCCCACGTCCCCCCGCGCCCCCGGCCCGGCCCCCTTCCAGCCACCCTGCCTGGCCCGGCCCCGGCCCCCCGCCCGCACCCCCTGCGCCCCCGGCGCCTCCGGCTAGAGGCGGAGGCGTGGTGGCCCAGCGTGGCGTGTCGTAGTTGGAGCAGGAGGCCTGCGCCAGGCGCATGTGGCGGTGCTCGCAGCAAAAGCGGTAGTGGCAGGTGCCGCAGCAGAAGCGGTAGGAGCCGGTGCCTGCAGTTGAAGGTGGCGTCGTACTGGCCCATGACATCGTAGTAGCCGTGGCAGAGCTCGGCCGGAGGGGGCGCCCGTGCCGCTGCGCCCGCGCCACCCGCGGGGCTGGTCTTGGTGGCGTTGGCGCCGGTGCCCGCCGCGCTCCCGCCGCCCGCCAGAGCCCCCGGTTAGGCGCCTCAGGTGCGCGAGGAGCGCAGGCAGCGGGCCCGGGGCCACGGCGCTCGTGTCATTGGATGGGCGCGCCCCCGGCCGGGCCCGTGGCGGAGGCCAGCAGCGCGACGGTCCCGAGCAGCAGCAGGGCCCGCATGGTGCGCACCGGGACGCCAGGCTGCGGATCCGGGAGCCCAACTGCAGGGGTGGGAGGGGAGGCAAAGGGAGCGACGAGAGCCGGGCGAAGCGGGAGAAAAGGAAGGTCGGCGGGGACGGAGGAGGGGCGTGCAGAAGTTATAACGAAGGGAGGACTTGACGGAGAAGGAAGGTTGAAGGCAGGAGGCGGAGGGGGGGAGTTGAGGAAGATGTGTGGGAGGGGGGTGAGCGGCAGCCGGGGACCCGCGGAGCCCAGGAAGGAGGGAAAGAAAGGAGGGAGGGAGGGAAGGAGGGAGGGAGGGAAGGAGAGAGGGATAGGGAAGAGAAGATGTGGGGCAGGGAGAAGTGAGGAGGAGGGGAGGAGGGAGAGAAGGAGAGAGAGAGAGAGAGAGAGAGAGAGAGAGAGAGAGAGAGAGAGAGAGAGAGAATGAAAATTAGTTGCGAGCTAAGCCATGAGCTAAGCCCTGCCCTGTCCTGCTCTCAACATGAGTTCAGGGACACTGATGCTGATATGGGGAGTCATCCTTGTCCTGTGAACCTGTAGAACAGCTGACAGGGGTGCAGGTGATGACTGTGTGACAACCCAAGATGCCTCCTGGTACTGTGTGTGTGTGTGTGTGTGTGTGTGTGTGTGTGTGTGTGTGTGTGCAGGAAGCCAGGCATGGTGACACATGCCTGTAACCCCAGCTCTCTGGAGGCGGAGGCAGGAGGATTGTCTGAAGTTTGAGGCCAAACTGAGCTACATAGTTGAGTTCCAGGCCAGCCAAAGATACATATGGAGACAAACAAACAAACCCAAACCCACGAAGGAAAGTTATCTCGGCGATGGGGACACAGTATAGTTAGGAACTACTGGCTTGCAGCTACTTGGTTCTCAGTTCTCCAAGCATGCCCTTCTCCTTTGTACGCATGCACACGATTTCATATACAAAAGTGCCACTGCCGTTTACAGTTTAGGAAGAAACATATTCGATGTGGGGGTGATGAGAAGAGAAATGGGACTGGGGAGGTGGGTCAGAAGGGCGGGTCTTCTAGCTGTCTCCATGGCAACGGTCCAGGCAGGTCAGGAACAGGCCAGAGTGGGCAGGAGAAGATACGGGGTGTGGAGACAGTCCAGCAGGGAGCCGGGGAACAGAGCCTCACCACCGGGGCAGAATAAGCAGCTCAGAGCCGGGGCTGCAGGCAGCAGGCTCTGGGTGGTCCCCTCAGAGTTCCCCCTCCCCTCTTCCTGAATGGCATTTTGAAAAACTTCAGGGAGACCAGCTGCCCAGGAGCTTCCTTCCATAGGCTCGGAGCAAAGGCTGTGCCCACTGCATGGGGCAGGGACCCCTTCTGGTAACAACCTTTGGATCCATGCCTGAAGGTGGTGACCATCCTCCCCTAGCTGTCAGGAGCGTGAAGGATACAACCTCGAATAAGCCCACAGGTTCCTGTGGGTCTAGGGTTGCCCTTCCAGAGAGAAGAGGGAGATGCTAGACAGAACTGTCACGTGCGCTTCAGACTACTGAGGAGAAACACTGAGAAGTGACAGAGCCGTGGGGAACTAAAACAGCAGAAGAGGAAGGAAGGGAGGACATATTTAAGTAAAAATCATTAGGTGATTTCATAATTTGTTCTGTCCACTGTGCATGCCTCTCTCTCTCTCTCTCTCTCTCTCTCTCTCTCTCTCTCTCTCTCTCTCTCTCTCTCTCTCCCCTTCCCTCCCTTTCCCTCCCTCTCTCCATCACTTCCTCCTTTCTCCTCTGCATCTCCACTACTTCCACCCCCTCCCCTCCTTCCATCCACTCCTCTGCTTTCCTGTCTTCCCGTCTCCTTCACTTTTTTGCTCGGTTTTATTATAATTAAGTCCATGGAGCCCTCGCTGGCCTCAAACTCACGATATAACTAAGGCTGACGTTGAACTCCCAACCCTGCCTCTACCTCTGGAGTGTATGTCCACACCTGGCCTTCAACTTTACCTTTTAGCCTTAAGTTAGACCCCTCGCCTGAAATCCAGCCTGGAATATTTCACTGCTTACGGGGTGCTCTCACATTGGGTGTTGAAAGGGTATTTTAGGAGGGGCTTGGCTTACGTGGTTGAAGAGTTTGGTGACACATAATGAAACAGATGTGGTGGCTTAAGTCTGCCATCCAGTTTGCTTGGGATGCTGAGGCAGGAGGCTCACAAACTCAAGACCTGCCCGACTGCACAGTGAGTTCAAGGCCAGCCCAGCCAGTTTAACAAGACCCTGACTCAAAAAGAGAGCTGGGCATATAGCTCAGTGGTAGAGCACTTGCACAGCATGCTGGAGGCTGAGGGTTTAATCCCAGATACCACGCACCAATTAATTGTAAGTTACCATAGGAACCAGCAGAGAACCAAACACATATGAGCATACAAAATGCAGGCACGAAAGTCTATAGTATCTCTATGCATAGTGGACAGAAGGCAGAATTGACTCAGGGAAACAGGGGACTGGATAAACAGATGTACATCCATGCAGTAGACTATTACTCAGCCTTGGAGAGGAGTCACACTGATAATGAGGAATGCCACAGCATAGACGACTCTGGAGGACATTGTGCTAAGTGAAAGTAGCCAGACATAAACCATGACACAGTGTATGAACTCACTTATATGAAATACCCACATCAGTCAAACCCATGCAGACAGAAATCCTGTTACTTGTATCGTGTAGCTGGAGGGAAGGGCATGGAAGGGGATGGCTTCACACACACAGGGCTTCCTTTAGCACTGATGAGAATGATCTGGAACTAGAGCAGGCAGGATGATTCAGTGGGTAGAGGTGTTTGCTGCTAAGCCTGACAACCTCGATCGGATCCCCTGGGTTCCAGATGCTAGAAGGTGAAAAACAGACTCTCCAAAGTTGCTCTCTGACCTCTGCATGTGAACCATCCTGCGTGTGTGAGGGCGCACACACAATTAAAATAAAAGAGAACGTTCTGGAACTAGATAAAAGAGATCATCACACAACATAGGGATATGCCAAACATCATTGGGTTGTACATTTTAATTGTACATTTTAAAGTGGCTAAATGTAAATTTCATGTGTTTTTTTTTAAATTTTTAATTTAATATTTCCAGACCGATCAGTTTCCCCTCCCTCCCTCCTCTCCTCCTAGTCCCTCCCACCATCCTCCTCTTTTTCTAACCCCTCACCCACTCCTCTGTTTCTCTTCAGAAAAGGGCAGACCTCCCATGTGTATCAGCCAGTCATGGTATATCACATTGCAGAGAGACTAGGCATCTCCTCTCCTATTGAGGCTGGATGAGGCAACCCACTAGGAGGAAAGGGTCCCAAAATCAGGCAACAAAGGCTGAGACAGCCCCTGTTCTCACTGCCAAGAGTCCCACAAGAAGACCAAGTTACACAACTGTAACGTATGTGCAGAGTGCTTAGGTCAGTCCCACACAAACTCTCTGTTGTCGGTTCCATCTCCGGGAGCCCCTATGAGCCCAGGTTAGTTGATTCTGTGGGTTTTCTCCTGGTGTCCTTGGCCCCTCTGGTTCCCACAATTCTTCCTCCCCCTCTCCCACGGGATTCCTGGAGGTCTGCCTAGTGTTTGGCTGTGGGTCTCTGCATCTGTTCCCATCATTTTTTTCCTGAGTGTTTTTATTATTTTATTTATTTATTTATTTAGAGACAGTATCTCACTATCTATACCTTGGGTGGCTTGGGACTTACTATGTAGACCAGGTTGGCTTGAACTCATAGAGACCTGCCTGCCTCTGCCCCCAAGTGCTAGTATTAAAGGTGTGCATCACTGCATCCAACCAAGTCTTATCACAATTGTTTTAAAAATGGAGGCAGGCATGGTGGCTCCTGCTTCTCATCCCAGTGCTTGGGAGGCAGAGGCAGGAAGGTCAGAGTTCAAAGTCATCCTTAGCTACATGGCGAGTTCAAGCTTAATCATGACCACATGAGACCCTGTTTTTAAAAACAAACAAGCAAAAATGGGCAGATAACATCAACAGCTTCCTGGTTCAGACCAAGTCTTGGCTTCCTGCCTCACCGATCTTCACTCTCCCTGGAGTGCCTGCCCTTGCCTTTTCCTCCAGGCCAGTGGTTCTCAACCTTTCTGACACTGCGACCCTTTAATACAGTTCCTCATGTTGTGGTGACCCCCCAACCATAAGATTATTTTAGTCGCTACTTCATAACAATGGTCTGAGGTGACCCCCGTGAACCCAAAGGGGTTGCGACCCACGGGTTGAGAATCGTTTCTCTAGGCCGTTCTAGGGTCATGCCCAAGAACTCGGCTTCTTTCCCCTTCTTTGGCAGGCTGAGCTTAGCCTGCCCGCCCCCCCCCCAACACCACTCACCTATCATCTCAGCAAGCCCCAAAGCAGCCCCAGACCCCCTGGGGTTCCCTGTCCCGCTGGGAGCTCCTGTGCATTCCTCACAGGATGCGCGTGTGTGTTGCCTGGCTGTGTACCTTTTTCACGCCTCAACTGGAGCGTCCATGGAGGCGGATGATTCGAGCTACATCTTGCCTGCCTCTCTACAGCACTCAGAATCAGCGTCTGATCAGTGTAAATGCTCAGGAGAACATTTATATCTTGGAAGACGTGGAAGCAAGTATGAGAGGTGGATATTCATATCCCTCCCACCCACCCACCCCCAGATATGAACAAAATTTCAAGAGGTCCTATCCTGGACTTGGGGCTGGGCTGTGAACCCAGGTCTCCAGGTACCAGTCTAGGTGGCTTTATCCCACACAGAGAGAAGGGAGGTGAGATGCCTAGAGAGCCAGCCTTTCTGAGAGTGGCCGACGCAGCCATATAGATCCCTTCACTCTTTGAGCACTGACATGTACAATGGGAATCTGGCTGGAAGAATGAAAGCCATCTGGGCTGATGGGGCGGAAGGCAGCTGTCTTCCTTGCTCAAAGGCTGTGAGTTGACAGAGGACAACCATCTGCAGACGCAGCAGCCAGCACAGACACTGGAGACAAGGGGACCAGCTCTCTGTTTCCCTCGCACAACACTGCTCAGACTCCTAACAGACCACAGGACACCGAAGCGGTGGCCCCACAGCAAGGACACTCCGTGTCATCATGGTGATGCACCTATACCTCTTTCCAGAGCATGTATGTGAGTGTGAGTGTGCACACACGCACACACACACATCCCTCTACATGGACATACAAACATTTGCACACATTTTAGCCATCAGTGCCCAAGACTCAGATGTCAAGGCACACTAGAGACATTAAAGTCCAAGATCAGCTCCCTGCATCGGGGCAGGCGGGCGGGCAGGCAGGCGGGCAGGCAGGCATTCACACTCATCCTAGCTCTGTCATGCAGCCTTATAGGTGCAAGCACACTCTGGCCCAGCTGTGCAGAATCTGCAACTGGCTTCTGAGAACTCCTGTGGCGCCTCCATCCCCGCCTCATCTCCTACTCCGCCCCCAGCCCTGTACCGCCCCCAATCTCTAGTTCTCACTCACAAGTCGATGTCCTCCTCCACAGCCAGAGGGGGTAGGTGGAAAGGGAGGCCCAAAACCCCGGTTCTTCCTGCTGGTGCACCTTGCTTGGTTCTCAAATCCAGCTCAGGACTTGAGAGACACAAGGTATAGAGAAAGGGAGCCAGGCTGGGAAGAGGAAGTCCTCCAACAAATCCTATCCCATGCCTGCCAGCTGGGGGTGGAGAATCTTGGCTAGGACGGCAGAAGTGGGCTGGGCTGGGTGGATCCGAGTGCCTCCTGAGGGTCCTTGCCGAGAGCAGCAGCAGGTGGGGGGTGGGGGTGGGAAGCTGGTGAGGGTGCCTGAGAGGCGAGAAAGGGACAGAGGAACAGGATCCAGGAAGAGAGGAACATAGAAGCGAAGAGGAAGACAGAGACAGACAGCCAGGAAAGAGATAGAACCCCACAGAAGGTGGTACCGGAAGGATGGATAGTGATGGGAAGTAGACAGAGAAAGAAAAAGAGTGGGAGACCCAGAGAGAGGAAGAGAGGCCCTGGGCAGGGCGGGGGGTGGGGCGGGGGTATAAGAGAGAGTGAGGGAAGTGAGACCCAGAGATGGAGAAGGCACAACCAATAAGGACCAGAGCCTCTAAAATGGCCTGAGTGGAGTCTGCAGGTGGCTGCTGCGGAGGTGGGAGGGGGAGGGCAGATCAGGGCTGGGGTTAGGGAGCAAGTGGAGGGGGTTCCGTCTCTGAGATGAGGAGGGCAGTTTGAGGTAGGAATGCGGAAAGCTGGCAAGACTGAAGACCTGTAGAAGAAGCTGAGGGAGGGAAGAGGAGCGGGTCCTGGCTACCGGGAAAGATCCCCCCCAAATCCTTGCCAGAGGATAGAGTGGATGCCTTCCGAGAACCATATGCAGTGCTACTCTGTCTGGGCTGTCTGTGGGGGTCCCTGCCTAGAGACCCCTGTCAGGACCTTTTCAGGACCCCTGCCTCCATCCAGCTGGCTGTTTTCTTTCTTTCTAACCCGACTCCGCCGTCGGATCCTTGTTTCTGTCCCTCTGCATCTCTGTGTCTGTCTGAGGCTCCATCCCGGATCGCCTCCCCCGCCTGGATCGGTATCCTCCCTGTAGTCTCCACACCCAGTTCCTCTGTCAGGGGCTCTCAATCTCTGCATGTCTGTCCCAGGCTTCTTTCTAAGTGTCTGACCCCCATCACGGCATTGTCCCCTCGCCCTCCGAGCCCCCCACTCTTAAGCGGGGTGGGTGGGGGGCGCTGCAGAGGGAGCTGTGTGTTCCCGGCGCAAAATAGACTCCCGTTGCCATGGCGACGCGAGCGCGGCCTCGAGACGCAGGCTTCGGGCTGGGTGTGCGGAGGGGACACCTGGATCCGGAAGGCGGGGGCCGGGGCTCCGACGCCCGTGTCCCAAAGGGCTCCGGAGGATGGCTGGGACTCCTAGGTCCCTGGGGAGGGTATACTGGGCTAGGTGACCGGTGCCAGGCCTTTTTGGGAGGGGGCTGGGCTGCCGGGATCCGCGGTGGTGACGGGGTGAGTCTGATTGTCAATGGGATCGGACTGGTCCGTGCATTCCTGGCAGACACAGGATGCTTTCTAAGGGCTTCCAAGGCTGGGGAAGGAGTCTGCGAACCTTGGGTGAGGGTTTGACGCGGTGGAGGTTGAGGAGGGGAGGGGGCCGTCTGTAGAGTTTCAACACTCTGATCTCCTAAGGGCTGCAGAATTCTGCGTCTTGGGAGAGTACGAACCACTGAGCAGCAACTGTCCATCCAATCTATCCATCCATTCACATACTTGTCCCTTCTTCCCTATTCCCTCCCTTTCCCCCGTGCCTCGGTTTCCCCCTCCTCACCAGGTACGGGGATGCGCTCACCTTTCCGGATGCGGGACCCTCGGGGAATCGGGGGTGGCAGCGTGGGGGCCAGCCAAGGGAGGCAGCGCGAGCGCGTGTCTGCCAGCCAGCGGGGCTGGGCGCGCGCGCGCCGATGGGGGTGGGGGCGGCAGGCAGCGTGGCGGGGACCCTGGCCGGCAGCTCTTTCTCTCGTGTGCAGATGCGCACCGGCCCTAGTGCAGATGTGGCCACCGCCAGCCCGCGCCGGTGTCTCGCGCCGGCTTGGAGCTCAGAAGAGGCGCCTCCCCCACCCCACTTGCAGGAGACCCCACTTTCTTCCTCCCACAGACCCCTGTAGCCCCTGTGATGCCCCCCAAACCCAATAATGGTTCGGTCCTCATCCACATCAATGTTTATTCTCTGAGACCGGGTCCCAGTTGTGACATTCCTTCCCCCTCCTTTTCCCGCTCCGTGAAGTGGCCCGGGGCCCAGCCCCGCCTCCACCTTTCCCTCAGCCAATTCCCACCCAGCACCGGGAGCCTCATTTGCATTTCCGGGACCAGCTGTCCAATAAGAAGGCAGAACCACGCCTCCTCTCCCACGGGGGCGGCTCTCCTGGCGGACTGCACCACTCTTGGGATCCATGGATGAAGGAAAAGGCATCCATCAACGTCTGGGTGACAAGGAGGGTGGGTCCTTCCTTCAAGTCAGGGCCTGGAGTTCAGCAACAGGGGGTTGTTCTTGCCTTGGAAGAAGCTTATCAGTCCGATGTCTGGGACTGGCTCCTTAATGATCTTCTGGATCTGCAGGCAGAGGAGGTCAAGAAGTCAAGAGCCGCCCCCCATGGCATCTCCATGACACCGAATCTGAGGAGCATCCCTTCATCTTCATCTCCCTTATTATTCTGACAGCATCATTTATCCAGTCAACACTTAAAAGTCTTCTCGGTGGCCTCTTCCTCACACTCGCCTGGCTGAGCTACACCCCATCCCTATGTTGGGCTGCTCGGTTGCCCTGGACCACTAATGATGGACGACGCTGTCTTAGGGCCTTTTGCTCACACCTTCCCTTCTTCACTTAACTCATCTTCCCCGTCATTCCTTTAAGCCCTCGGCTCCCACACAGGTCCAAACTGTGACCATGAACTCTCAACTCATTCACACAAGTCCCTCTTGGTTGAACAGGAGTAACCAACCACCTTACCTTCATCAGTTCATCTCCAGACAACTAAACCCAAACAAACAAACAAACAAACAAAAACCCCGCAAATCCCGCATCTCCACTGCCTCTTCCCAGTTAAGTCCCACTACTGATCGAAGGATGTGCAAAGGTCAGTCTCTTTTCTGTCCTAGGCCACCTAATGTAATCCCTTGGCTATTCTAAGGTACCAATTTGATGGTGGCCAGCTCCCACTTTTTCTTTTTCTTTTCTTTTAAATGAAGCATAGTTGAAATGTATTAAGATATTTTTAGACTAGACCTTGGGAACAAGGAGAGGTGGTTTTTGTTTGTTTGTTTGTTTTTGTTTTCTCTTGCCTGCAGCCCCAGTAGCCTCTGGGATTTCCTGGTAGGAAGACGATAAACCCCAAAGCATGCGTGTGGTCTTCTCTAAGAGGGAGCTGATCCACTCCTACCCTAAGCACTCTTGGGATCTATGGATGAGAACTTCCTGTTGATGTTGGTGTTGCTGGAATAGAACCCAGGGCCTTGCCAATGTTAGACAGCTACTCCACAGTAGCAACATCCACAGACTGCCCAGGGCCACCACGACAGCTGGGCTACTACTGCTAAACCTGGAACCTTTCCTAAGACTCGGCTCCGGTCTCCCTCTCCTCCCCAACCTGCCAGCACTGGCCACACTTGGCTACACACAATTCTTGGAATACGGCAAACTCAGCCCCAGCTCCTGGCCTTGGCTCCAGCTACTTCTTGGAACAGTCTCCTGATCTCGTGTTCAAGGCTGCCTACACCGTTCAAACGTACCATGTAGCCAAGGATGACTCTCCTGTCTCAAGAGTGCCACAGCACTACAACAGGGTGTGGGGGAGGCAGAGGCAGGCAGATCCCCATGAGGATAGCCTGCTCTCCATATTAGGTTCCAAAGGCCAGCCAGTACTACACAGTAAGGCCCTATCTCAAAAACAAAGCAACAAAAGAGTGATGGGACCATAGGCATGCACCACCATACCCAGTTTGTGGAGTACTGGGTATTCAAGCCTAGGCCTTCCTGAATGCTAGCTAAGCCCTCTACTGAGCTATATCCCTAGATTGATATTATGTGTGTGTGTTATGCATGCACGTATGTATGTGTTCACTTGTATGTGTGTGCATGGAGGCCGGGATATGAAGTCAGATATCTTTTTCTTTCTTTCTTTTTGTTTGTTTGTTTGTTTGTTTGTTTGTTTGTTTTCGAGATGGTTTCTCTGTGTAGCTTTGTGCCTTTCCTGGATCTCGCTCTGTAGATCAGGCTGACCTCAAACTCACAGAGATCCACCTGTCTCTGCTCCCGAGTGCTGGGATTAAAGGCGTGAGCCACCACCGCCCGGCTCAGATTGGCTTTTTAAATAAGAAAAAAAAATTTTTTTAAGGCTGGACGTGATGGTGTACCACTCTAATCCTAGCACTCAAGAGGCAGGGGCAGGTGGGTCTCTGTGAGTTCGAGGCCAGCCTGGTCTACAGAGTGAGTTCTAGGACAGCCAGGACTACACAGAGAAACCTTGTCTCAAAACCCAAAAAGAAAACCAAACAAACAAAAAACAGAGGGCAGCAAGACGCCTCAACAGGTGTAAATACTCCCAGTGCTAGCCCAACCACCTGGATTCAACCCCCAGAGCCCGCAAGGTCAGAAAAAAATGACTCCTGAAAGTTGTGCTCTGACCACACACACACACACACCCCATAGAGAGAGAGAGAGAGAGAGAGAGAGAGAGAGAGAGAGAGAGAGAGAGAGAGAGAGAGCGCGCACAGTGCATGCTGTACATACACCCATACTAACAGAAATAAATGAATGAAGAATAATTAACTAATTAATTAATTAATTAAAAAGGAGCTGGAGGTACAGCTCAATCAGTAGAGTATTTCCCTGACTGGCACAAAGCACAAAGTCCTGATCACCAGCACTATGTTAAAAAAAAAAAAAAAAAAAGAGCAGCAGGATGGTGGGGGTGCACGCCTTTAATCCCAGCACTCAGGAGGCAGAGGCAGGTGGATCTCTGTGAGTTTGAGGTCAGCCTGGTCTACAATTCGAGTTCCAGGACAGCCAGGACTATTACACAGAGAAACCCTGTCTCAAAAAAACAAACAGAACAAAACAAAAGCGAGAGGCTGGAGAGATGGCTCTCGATGGTTAGGAACACTTGTGGCTCTTGCAGAGGACCAGGACATAGTTCTCAGCCCCAATTTCAGGGGGCTCACAACCCCCTGTAACTCCAGCTCCGGGTGCTCTGGGGCTCTCTTCGGGGGTGCACACGTGGACATACACATAAATAAACACTAAGTCTTTAAAAAATGGGGAGCTAAAGCTGGCTTACCAGTTAACAGCACTCTTAACTATATTCTGTTCCCAGAGGACCTGGGTTGGATCCCCAACACACACATGGTGGCTCAAAACTGACTATAATTCCAGTTTTAGGGAGATCTGATGTCCTATTCTGGCCTCTGCAGGCACTGTGTGCATGTGGTTCACAGACATACATGCAGGCAAAACACCCATACACACAAAAAAATCTTAAAAAAAAAAAAAAAAAGGTGGTGGGGGGGCACGGCAGCATACAGCTGTCATTCCTGCACAGAGGAGGTACAGGTAGGAGGAGCAGAGGTTCAAAGTTATCCTTAGATACATAGGAGTTAGCCTAGGTTACATGAGGCCCTGTCTCAAAAAAAAAAAAAAAAAAAAAGGCCAGGAGCCGTGGCACACACTTTTAATCCCACCCAGCACTTGGGAAGCAGAGGCAGGTGGATCTCTGTGAGTTCGGGGGCAGCCTGATCTACAAAGTGAGTTCCAGGACAGCCAAGACTGTACAGAGAAACCCTGTCTTAAAAAAAAAAAGAGCCGGGCGGTGGTGGCGCACGCCTTTAATCCCAGCACTCGGGAGGCAGAGCCAGGCGGATCTCTGTGAGTTCGAGGCCAGCCTGGGCTACCAAGTGAGTCCCAGGAAAGGCGCAAAGCTACACAGAGAAACCCTGTCTCGAAAAACCAAAAAAAAAGAAAAAAAAAAAAAAAGGGGGGGGGGGTGTAAGGAGGTCGGGGGCTGGTTCCTTGGCTCAGCAGTTACGAGTAGTGGCTGCTCATCCAGAGGACCCGGGTTTGATTTCCAGTACCCATATGATGGCTCACAATTGTCTATAACTCCAGTTCAGGGAATCCAATGCCCGCTTCCGGCCTCTGAGGGCACCAGGCGCCAGGCACACAGTGGTGCACAGACAGACAGACATACAGGCAAAAATATAATAAAACAACACAGACGTCAGGAGAGCAAAACAACAAACCAAAATAAATAAACAAACAAAGGAAAGGAAAGATTTCTTCTACGCCTGGGTGACAGAGAAGGGCCAGCAGGAGGGCCTTTTACCTCCTTGAACTGCGGGTGGGCGGCATCCTTCACCAGTTGGAGAATCAGTACTTCGCTCGTAGACAGGAAGACACCGCTCTGTCGCATCCGATCCAGCGCCACCAGCCGGTTCATCTCACTGCGGAGGACAGGGCAGGAGGAGACAAGGACATTCACATATATACGCTGTGCTACATCTGCGTTGTAGGACAGTTTCCTCTCTACTGAAACACCCCCTCCAGGTGGGATGGGGAGACTCACGAACTTAGGAGCTAAACGAGAGGCCACACGTGGGCCTGGAGAGATGGCTCAGTGGTTAAGAACACTGGCTGCTTTTGCACTGGACCTGGGTTCAATTCCCAGCACCCACAAAGGCAGCTCACAACTGCCTGTAACTCCAGTTTCAGGAGATCTGACACCCTCATACTAATTAATGCACATAAAATAAATTATTAAAAAAAAAACTCAGGAAACATTTGTCATACAACAATATGACACATGGGCAGCGCCTCAGATGTTTCCAACAGACACCCAGCACAGGGCGACCTTCTTACCTTCTAGAAGAGCAGGCATCCACTGCCACATGGACCTGCAGCCCTCAGTCCAGGAGGTCCAGGGCTGTGTGCTAAGGGGCAGAGAAAGGTCAAGGTGACTTGGAGCAGAGCAGTGGGCCCGGTGAGGGAGTGAGGATCCTAGACCCGAATCGAGGACTGAAATAGCAGATGAGGAACGTCCCGGCAAAGCTAGGGCCCCAGGATAGGAGAAAGGAGGTGAGAGAGGGCTGGCAGGAAGATTAGGGACCCCAAGGAGTCTCACCAAGATGCAGCCTTGGGTCTCAATGCCACAGAGCAGCACGGACCGCAGCTGAGGCCACCTGTCCAGCTCCTGCTGCAGCGGGGGCACCATGCTGAAGCATGTTTTGCTTATGGCTCGTAGGCCCTGAGCGCCCAGCTCAGGCACTGTGGGGCCCAGGCCTTGTGGGTACTGCTCCGTTAGCAAGACAGGGACATCCAACAGCCGGGCAGCCTGTGTGGGAGGGGAAACGTGCTGGTTCCCGGGTCTGAGGGATGAGGGTTTCGGTCTGCACTCCTGGGTCTTGGGAAGGTAAAGCTGGCATGTACCTTCAGCATTCGAGCGGCCATCGACACAATCTGTGGGAAGTAGAGGACTCTGTCTCGAAGTTTCTCCTGCATGTTGCATAGGAACAGGATGGAGGACTCTGGGCGGATCCGGCCCAGGCTAGCCCTGGCTCCGGCCATGGTCTGGGGGTGGACAGAGGGACAGTAGGCAGGGTCAGGTGGGGATGAAGGTCCAGGGATTTCACTCAGGATCTGTGCACTTGGTTCTGTGGCCCCCGCGTTTCATCTTCCTGCTTCTACCTCTGGGCCCTTCCAGATGTTTTGTGGCCTGGGATTCCCTCCCCACACCTTCCTCCCTCCTGCCTAGCTCATACTTGACCCCCAAAGCCTCCTCTGAGCACGTCCACCTTGTTCCCTCCCCTACCCCAGACTACATCTTCTTTTTCTCCTCCCCAAAGACTGTCGGTGTTGGCAGGTAATGCTGTGACCTCTTTCTACCTGTCCCTAATGGAGCTCCCTCAGGCTTCCACCCCCATGGGGAAACTGAGGTCTAAGCATAAGGTGACCGGCTCAGAGGACATACAGATCTTGGATATTTGAGATAAAAAGTGCCACAGGGGACTGGAGACATAGCTCAGCCATTAACGAGTAGGCTCACACCCAAAAAAAAAAATGTAAGAAAAAGTGCCACAGGGTTTTGCTATGTAGCCCAGGCTGGCCTTAAAGGGTCTTGCTATGTAGCCCAGGCTGGCCCTTAAAATTACAATCTTCTTGCTTCAGCCTCCTGACCCCTAGGACAACAAGTATGTGCCACCACGGCAGATTCTTTGAGATCCTTAAAGCCTACCTCCCCAGCTTGGCCAATATTTCCTTCTAGCCTCAGTTTACCCATGTGTAAATCACTGTTGCTGAACTTCTTTCTGGATCTTGTAAAGAAAAGGGTGGTGGACCCACAGAATGGGTAGTAGTAAGCCACAGAAAGTAACAAAAGCCTACCATGGGCTACAGCATAGAACCCCCAAAATGTTATGCTTAGTCGAAGAGACCAACACACACTGCATGGCCCCTTTACGTGAAATGGCCAGAATAAGCCACATGATGTGGTTCACACAGTAATCCTAGAGCCCAGGACTGCAAGAATCACTGAGCTTTCAAGGGTGGCTTGAGCTACAGGACTTCCAAGGTAACATGGGCTGCAGAGTTTCAAGATGCCCAAACCAGAGCTGGCAAGATGGCTCCGTGGGTAAAAGCTCTTGCCAATGAACCTAAGGGTCCACGGCTGATTGGACTCTGGTGGAAGCAGATGCCAACACCCAAGAGTTGTCCACTGACCTCCACATGTCTGTCTTCCCCACACCCCACACACCTTATTTTAACTAGGCAGAGATGTGTTACATTTGTTTATGCTGCAGAATATTACTTTAACTGTGTAAAGGTGTGTTACATCTGTCTATGCTGCATTTATTTAATGGTGTAATGATATATATTTAATTATGTAAAGATGTGTTGCATTTGTCTCCCCTTGCCTGCCTAAGGCACCTGATTGGTCTAATAAAGAGCTGAACGGCCAATAGCTAGGCAGGAGAGGGACAGGCAGGCCTGGCAGGCAGAGAGAACACATAGGAGGAGAAATCTTGCTGTAGAATATTATTTTAAGCTGTGTTACTTTTGTTTATGTTGCATTTGTTTAACTCTGTGATGCTGTGTTACTGTGCCTGCCTAAAACACCTGATGGTCTAATAAAGAGCTGAATGGCCAATATCGAGGCAGGAGAAAGGATAGGCGGGAATGGCAGGCAGAGAGAATAAACAGAAGGAGAAATCTGGAAGGACAGGAAGAAAGAACAAGAGAGTAAGGAGGAGGACTTCAGGGGCCAGCTACACAGCCAGACACAGAGTAAGAAGGGAAGAAAAGGTGTACAGGAATAGAGAAAGATAAAAGCCCCGAGGCCAAAGATAGGCAGGATAATTTAAGTTAAGAAAAGCAGCTGGCAAAAAACAAGGCAAGCTAAGGCCAGGCATTTATAATTAAGAGTAAGCCGGGTGGCGGTGGTACACACCTTTAATCCCAGCACTCGGGAGGCAGAGCAAGGCAGATCTCTGTGAGTTTGAGGCCAGCCTGGTCTATAGAGACAGACCCAGGACAGGCACCAAAACAACACGGAAAAACCCTGTCTCAAAAAACCAAAAAAAGAAAAAAGAAAAAGAAAAAAATAAGCCTCCGTGTGTGATTTATTTGGGAGCTGGGTGGTAGGCCCCCAAAGAGCCAAAACAGTGAAGAGCAAAAGAGTGAAAAACAACCAACAACAAAATCTAGAGACAAGGAGGAGAGAAGGAGGGAGAGAGGGGCACACGCGGGGCCAGAAGCCAGGCAGCCACCAGCCAGACCTACAGAAAGAAAGATAAAACGCCCCGGGGCAAAACATAGGCGAAGAGAAACAGGTTAAGTTATAAGGGCTAGCAAGAAACAAGCCCAAGCTAAGGTCGAGCACTCATAACTAATAAGTCTCTATGTCATGCTTTGGGAGCTGCTGGTTGGTGGCCCTCTCGAAAAAGCCTGGTATAAACACACACACACACACACACCCCTTATAAAATAAGTACATGGGGGCTGGAGAGATGGCTCAGTGGTTAAGAGCACTTGTTGCTCTCGCAGAAGACCAGGGTTTGATTCCCAGAACCCACGTGGTGACTCAAAACTGTCAGTAACCCTAGTTCCAGGGGATCCAATGCCATTTTCTGAATTCTTTGGGCACCAGGCATGCATGCAGGCAAAACGTTCACATTCGCGCGCGTGCGCGCGCGCTCACACACACACACACACACACACACACACAATCACTTTTTTAAAAAGCTAGAAACAGCCAGGCAGTGGTGGCACATGCCTTTAATCCCAGCACTTGGAAGGCAGAGGCAGGCAGGATCTCTGTGAGTTCGAGGCCAGCCTGGTCTACAGAGTGAGTTCCAGGAAAGGCGCAAAGCTACACAGAGAAACCCTGTCTCGAAAAACCAAAATAAATAAATAAATAATAAAATAAAAAAATAAAAATAAAAAGCTAGAAACAATGACAATAAAACCAGGGGTTTTGATTGATTTAGCTCAGTGGTAGAGCACTTGCCTAGCAAGCACAAGGCCCTGGGTTCGATCCTCAGCGCCAGAAAAATAAAAATAAATAAATAAATAAAACCAATAAAACAAAACCAGAAGTGTACAGAATAGTTAACACCAGGAATGCACACAGGCGTGGGATGGAGCAGGGAGAATTTAGGTCACTGTTAACGACTACAAGGTTTCTTTCCATTTGGGGGAATAAAAATGTTTTGGACCTAGGTTAACCGTGATGGCTGTGCACATGACGGACATGCCAAGGGCCACCTGTGCCTTCGCAAACGCCTCGAGAAGACTAGGAATGTGGCTCAGTTGACGGAGCACTTGCCCCAGAACCACATAAACTCACTGAGGTGGTGTACACCTGAAATCCCGGCAAACCCAGCGCTCAGGAGGCGAAGGCAGGAATCAATGCCACCTTCTGTGACACAGTGAGTGGGAGGCCAACCTGAGTTACTGAGACCCCTGTTCAGAAACTAAGTTGTTTGAGAGTAACCTTTTTTCCTTCCCCTCTTCTGATGCACATATGTGTGGCGGCCAGAGGCCAAACATGAGTGTCTTTGCTCAGAAGCCCATCTACTCTGTATTTTCAGACAGGGTCTCCCCCTGGGACCTGGGGCTCCTATATTCAGCTACACTGGCAGGACAGTGAGCCCCAGGAATCCCCCAGCCTTCTCCCTCCCAGTGCTTGGATCACATGGGCTCAGGCTTAGCCCTGGTTTCTTTCTTTCATTTTTTAATTTTTATTTATTGATTTATTATTATTATTATTATTATTATTATTATTATTATTATTTGGTTTTTCGAGACAGGGTTTCTCTGCGTAGCTTTGAGCCTTTCCTGGAACTCGCTTTGGAGACCAGGCTGGCTCTGCCTCCCAAGTGCTGGGATGAAAGGCTTGTGCCACCACTGAACGACTATATATTTATTTTTTAATTGTATGTGTATGGGTGTTTTGCCTGTATGTATGTGCAGTGTCTGCAAAGGCCAGAAAAGCATGTCAGATTCACTGGAACTGGAGTTACCGATGGTTGTGAGTTGCCATGTAGGTGTTGGGAATCAAGCCTGGGTCCCAAGAGTGTAAATTTTGCATGTATCTTACCACAATTAGAAAAGAGAAAGAAAGAAAGAGAGAAAGAAAGAAAGAAAGAGAAAGAAAATGAATGGAACAGGCTGGTGAAGTCACCTGCCCTGTAAAACACCTCCTCCCATTATTATTATTATTATTATTATTTATAATACTTTTACAAGGGAGAAAACTGAGTCCTCAAAGGACCTGGGGCTCAAATGGCAGGTGAGACCCAGACATGCCTGAAGTGCTTTGTCAGAGTGACTGTCTGTACACCCAGGGCCCTGAGGCCTCACAAGCCGTGGCATGTGCTAGCCCACTCCCGGGAGGCTGTGTTATTACTGGGCTTTGAGGTGCTGCACAGTTCCAGCTGGGCTCTCTATGCAGCTCTCGCCTACTGTTTGTGTTCATTCATGATTTATTCACTCAGTGGAATATGGAGTCTGAGAGAGGGGGCACAGGTTCTGTCTCAAGCCAGCCAACATCCGAGGCTGTCTCTTGATCTCCACACGTGTGCTGTGGATGTGCACGAACACACACACACACACACACACACACACACACACTGAAGGGTCCTGAGGTGGGAACCTGGCTTATCTGAGGCTGGAAGGTACAACTTGCACCTCAGGCCTCAAGACTGGGAGAATGCATGGGGGAGTAGCCGTCCACCCATTTTAGGGGGCTGGGGATGCAGCTCAGTTGGTAGAGTGTTTGCTTAGCATGCTTAGTCTGGGTTCCATGCCTCACACCAAAAAAATAAAACAAAACAAAAACAAAACAAACACACACACACACACACACACATGTGTGGTGGCACGGGCTGGGACCCAGGACTCTGGAGATGGAGGCAGGAGGCTCAGAAGTTCAGTCTTTCTCTGCTACTAGTGAATTCTGAGCTGCCGGGGTTACATGCAACCTTCTCTCAAAATAAAGGTAATTTTGTCTTTTTATTCTCAGGGAGAGGTCTGTAGACCTTGCTTTCACAAGGTCAGGTTTCTTGAGACATCTCACAGCATTTGTCACATTGTGATTAATTAGTTCATTGTGGTTTTAAGAGTTTTTTTTCCCAGACAGGGTTTCTCAGTGTAGCCCTGAGTTCTGGAACTCGCTCTGTACACCAGGCTGGCCTTGAACTCAGAGATCCGCCTGCCTCTGCCTTCTGAGTGCTGGGATTAAAGGTGTGTCTCACCATGCCCCAGGCCCCTCTTCATTTTTGATTTTTTAAGACAGATTTTCTTTTTACTTTCTGGGTACACGTGTAAGTCTGTGGGCCACATGGATGCAGTACCCACAGAGGCCAGAAGAGGGTGTCAAATCGCCTGGAGCTGGAGTTTCACAGCTATTAGGCACCATATGGGCGCTGGATCCAGCTTCCCTTTTTTTTAAAGAAGTGAAATTAAGTGCTATAAAATTAGAATAAAGGCATGGAGGCACGGTGAGGCATCCCAGCATTTGGGAGGCTTAGCCGGGTGGCTGTGCCAAGAGCACAGTTGGAGGCTGGCCAGGACTGCATAGTGACCTTGCCACAAAAAAGCTAAGCAATAGGAAATTTAAGATTGCATAACGTGTTTAGGTTGTCCAGTGAAGAATGAATACAAACTCTGAGATAAAGTCAACAGCCAGCAAAAGCAGCCTGTGGGAAGGAGGTTCAAAACCGGCAGCCACTTCCCTCTGACTCCCGCCTTCTCCCAGTCCTGAGAACTGAGAAGCAAGCCCTGCCCGCATGGCCACGAGGCTCTACATTCAGAGTCCTCAGCATCCCGAGGCCCCCCCGCTCCCCTTGACCTGGAGGACCAGTGAGTGTCCGTGTCTGTGTGTATGAGTGTGTGTCTCAGTGGGAACACGTACACGTGGACATCCAAATACAGCCTCAGGTGTTGGCTTTCTTGTCTGCTACTGCACAAGCCAAGCTACCCTGCCGGGGAACTTCTGGGGAGTCTCCCATCTCTACCACCCATCTCCCAGTATGAGTTTTGGAATTACGGTTATACGCTACCGTGTCTGGCTTTACGTGGGGGCTGAGGACCCTGAACTCCCCACACTTGAGTGGTAAGTACTTTATCCACTGAGCAATCTACCCAGTCCCTTGAGGACCCCTTCTCACTCCCAGGGCTGTCTCCTGGTCCTGAGCACAAGGGACACACTGGCACCAAGAGATATTCCCGAGCTGGAGGGTCATATGGAGGCTTGCAAGGACCTGGGAATTGTCGCAAGGCAGCAAGAAGTCCCAGAGGGTCAAGAGTGGAGGCTCAGACTGTCTCACAGACTGATGGGTGTCAGACCCTGAACTTGCCTTTGCACTGGAAAGAGTATGGTCACTGCCCTCAAAAGGACAGGGACACAAATCTCCTGATCCAGAAATCCGTCCCTAAGTATTTATCTGACAGGGACCAGATTATTAACCACAGGACTATTTGACGGGGCTCCAGTGACAGAGTCAAGCATAAATACAGACATTCCCGGACTATGGACACTTGCAGCCTGGCCACCCGGTGACCCACAATGCCTTACACAAACATTTAGAGACTCCTAATGACCCATGGTATTCTATCCATTCTTACCCATGTGGCTGTAAAGCAGATAGCTTCCCACGTAGTCAAGGCTGGCCTCGGACTCACGGCAACCCTTCTGTCTTATCGGTTTAAATCCTGGGTTTACGGGTAAAGAGTCACTGTGCTGTGATAATACTTTTCCTTTTCTATTTCTTTCCCACTATGTGGCTAAGCACGACCCTGACCTTCTGATCCTCCAACCCACCCCGGAGTGTTAGAATTATAAGCCTGCATCATCAAAGACAGTTTATGCACTCGGTGCTAGGGGTCAGGCTCAACACTGTTGACTTTGAGACAGAATCTTGCTAAGCTGCCCAGGGGGGCCTGGAATTCAATTTGCAATTTTCCTGCTAAAGCTTCCAGAGTAGCTGGGATTACAAGCTTGCAGCCGGTCCAGTTCTCACTACGGATTCTTTGTAGCTGGAAATCATTGCAAAGAAGGTCTTCAAGCGCTCACGAGGGGGCTGGAGAGATGGCTCAGAAGTTAAGAGCACCGACTACTCTTCCAGAGGTCCTGAGTTCAATTCCCAGCATCCACATGGTGGCTCACAACCATCTGTAATGAGATCTGACACCTTCTTCTGTATACATAATAGATAAATCTTTAAAAAAAAAAAAAAGAAAAGCGCTCACAAGAAGTGAAAAGTGAAAGCATGGTATGGAATACTCCATCTGTGCCACCCCAAACTGGCAAACGTAGGTTTTTAGTTTTCTTAAAAATCTCCATTTATTTAGTTTATAGATGGGAGAGGGTGTCCATGCCATGGTGCCCATGTGGAGGTCAGAGGCCAACTTGAGGGAGTCAGTTCTCTCCTATCACGTGGATCACCAGGGAATGCATGTGTGTGTGTGTGTGTGTGTGTGTGTGTGTGTGTGTGTGTGTGTGTATGTTTATTAGGTTTATTCTGTATGAGTGTTTGGCATGACATGAATGCATGCATTGTCTGCAGAGGCCAGAAAAGCACATCAGATTCCTTGGAACTGGTCGGTGCTGGGAACCGAACCCAGGTCCTCTGTAAGAGTAACAAGAGCTCTTAACCACCGAGTCAAGTCTACACACACACACACACACACACACACACACACACACACGTTTTCAAAGCTTATGTCTCAAGGGTGGGGCTCTTGGCTTGGGAACCATTTCTGGGAGGCACAACCCAGGAAATTTTACTTTGGCTGTGTCCTTAACTAATTAATGGATGTAATTAGTTAATGGATGGATGGATGGATGGATGGATGGATGGCAGGGTGTCAATGTATCCTAGGCTGACCGGGAACTTGCTATATAGCCGAGCCTGGTTTGAACTCCTGATCCTCCTGCCTCTACCTCCTATGTCCTAGGGAACTACAGGTGTCCAGCGTCGCTCCCAGTTCTGACACTCCACTTCCGGATTAGAACGGTTGACAGCTGGGAGTCCACTTGGTGAAAATTCACCTGACCTCCTCCGTACTAGGGCTGCGTGCTAACTGTGGCATGTATGTTTTAAGGAGGGGCTGGGGGCTGGGGCTGTAGTTCAGTGACAGAGCGCACCTGCCTGGCCTTCTTGACGCCTTGGGCTCAGCTCTCCAGTACTGCCAGATTTGATGGAGATGGGCTGGGGACAGAGTTGGGAGGTGCCTTGGGTGACCCTGGGTGAGTTTCGATTCCTCTCTGGGCCACTTTTTCCTTCCTGGGTTGGCCCACTCGCGGGGATGATGCAAAAGTTGGTTCTGGAGAGGGTTGGAGTCCCTCCCCGCGGGTCCGTGGCCCGAAGCCCCGCCAGGCTTCCGTTTCCTGGTGTGAACAGTGGGACGGCGGGTTTACGAGCAGCGCGCGCTCAGCGAACGGGACTTACCCCGAAAGTCCCAGGTTCGAATCCGGTCCCCTTTCCAACAAGTCCTGTGACTGTTCTCTTCTGGATTCCCAGGGACTCCGGACTGGGTCTCCTTTTTGCCCTGTGTGGACACGTGGGCCGACCCTGGGTCACTGTCTCTCCCCCCCCCCCCCCCCCGTGCCGAGCCACCCAATTGGTGCTCACCTCACTCTGTCCCACTCCTCTGGCCAATGCATAGACGCTTCTGCTACGCTCTCATTTCCGTTAATCTGATTGGTCTGTGGAAGCTCGAGAAGGCGGGGATACAGTGGATCTGACCAATGGGAATCCACGGGGGGCGTGCTCTGGCTGAAAGCTCAGCCTCTAACCCGGAGAGTGGGTGGATGCTGCCAGGAGCTGCAGGCTGTGCCCAGGCTGGTGTAAAGAGCCAGGGGCTCACCCGCTCCCTCAGGGCGTGCGGCAGTGATGCTCTCCTGCAAACCTAGCTGTAGGCAGGCTGAAGCCGGAAGATTGCCAGTTCAAGACCAGCCAGGATTACACAGTGAGAGCCTGTCAACAAAAATCATGACAACAAAAGAACATGCCTACTAAGAGACCCTAGGACATTTTGCTCGCTGCTAGCCGATTTTTTTTCCCTCTTTTCTCCGTGTATTCAGCACTTACCGCCTTGGGTGGTCTGATAAGTTGACTCTGTACTTAGAAATGGGGGTTAAAAGAGACAGAGTTTTCCATCCAAATACATAAACCTGATATAGTGGCTCATGCCTATAATCCCAGCTGGAGGACTGTCTTGAATTCAAGGAATAAGGGAAAAACAAAACAAAACAAAACAAAAGCTGAGTGTGGTGCTTATGTTCATGATCCCACGCACTCAGAAGTGAAGGCAGGAGGATTTCTTTGATTTCAAGATATGAGAAAAAGGCTAGGCATGGTGGGTAACTGTAAACCCGGCATTTGAGAGGCTGGGGTAGAAGGGATCATTTTGGGGAAGAGCTTGAGGCCCGCCAGAACTATATCTACATAGAGTCCCAGGTTAGCCTGGGCTACAGGGTGTGACCCTGTCCCACAAACAAACCAACAAAAAGGCTGGAAATGTAGTTCGCCTGGCACGTGTGCAGCCGTATTTATACAGTATTTATATAATTTATCCAGCACTGTATGTATGGGGGAAGTGGAACGGACAATAATTCCAGCACCTGGAACATGGAAGGTAATCGGAGCATAAATTCAAGGTTGGTCTCCCCAGGATAGTGAACTCAAGTGCATCCTGAGACCCTGTCTCAAACAAAACAAAACAAAAAATCAACAAACCAACTAGCCGACTAACCAACAAAAATAAAACAAAATAACAATAAAAACACAATCCAAATTCTTCCCATCCTCTCTGGTCTGTACTCCAGCCACACTGGCCTTCCCAGGGTCCCAATCCGGGCATTTTGTGTGCTGTTCCTGCTCCTGGACTCCATGCTTCCCCAGAGCCTGCTTCTGCTCGGCACTCCAGGCCTTCTCTGACCAGGCGATGGAGTTAGTCAGCAGCACATTTTATTTATATCACAGCACTCATTCCAACCTGAAATTGGAAATTCATCTTTATATCTGAAACTCTCTGCAGGTCTTGTGTATTGGTGTGCGTGTGTGTGTGTGTGTGTGTGTGTGTGTGTGTGTGTGTGTGTGTGCGCTCTTGCTCACACGCACGACTTGAGCTCCACAAGTTGGGGGATCTTCTCTCCTTTGTCTACTGATGAGCCCCAACACCAAGTCCTGCTGTGGGATGGTCTGTATGTCAAGTGTGTTGCTGATTGGTCAATAAATAAATCACTGATTGGCCAGTGGCCAGGCAGGAAGTATAGGCGGGACAAGGAGGAGAAGAATTCTGGAAAGTGGAAAGCTGAGAGAGAGAGACGCTGCCAGCCGCCACGATGACAAACAGCATGTGAAGATGCCGGTAAGCCACGAGCCACGTGGCAAGGTATAGATTTATAGAAATGGATTAATTTAAGCTATAAGAACAGTTAGCAAGAAGCCTGCCACGGCCATACAGTTTGTAACCAATATAAGTCTCTGTGTTTACTTGGTCGGGTCTGAGCAGCTGTGGGACTGGCAGGTGAGAGAGATTTGTCCTGACTGTGGGCCAGGCAGGAAAACTCTAGCTACAAAGTCCTGAGGCCCATAGCGGTGTTCAGTGGAATTGGGGGACTACTGAGAGAGCGCAGACACCAGGCAGAGAAGAGTGGGGTGGGGGAGGGGAGCAGTCTGTGCTGGGATGCCACTGGGAAGAGAGAGGGGAGAAAGCAGGAAGTTGGAAAATGCAGGAGTCCCTAAAAGGACCAGAGGCGGCCCTGAGTCTGACAGGCTCTGGGGCTGTAGTCCAAGGTAGGAGTCTAGGCTTGGTTTATTTTCCCAGGTTTTTTTTTTTTTTTTTTTGGTTTTGTTTTGTTTTGTTTTTTTCCCCTCGAGACAGGGTTTCTCTGTGTAGCTTTGGATCCTGTCCTGGAACTTGCTCTGTAGACCAGGCTGGCCTTGAACTCACAGAGATCCACCTGCCTCTGCCTCCGGAGTGCTGGGATTAAAGGCGTGCACCACCACTGCCCAGCTAATTTTTATTTCTTTTTATGGTGTTTTGCCTGCATATTTGTCTGTGTGAGGGTGTAGAATCTGGAGCTGGAGTTAACAGGCAGCTTTGAGCTGCCATGTGGGTGCTGGGAATTGAACCATCAGGGTCCTCTGGAACAGCAGCCAGTGCTCTTAACCACTGAGCCATCTCTCTAGCACAAGACCCTCTTTTCTTACATAAACAAACAAACAAACAAACAAATATTTTTGCATTTGTGTGTGTGTGTGTGTGTGTGTGTGTGTGAAAGAGAAACATCAGTAGCCACCTTGAGAAATGCTCCCTGCCTCCTCTAAAGATGTTTGCTGACCAGCAGTTTTAGAACTGACCAGAAGTTGAACTCATAGGAAGATAAGGCTGAAACAATAAGTCTATGTATCCTTGGCAAAAAAGACATGGGGAACAATGGGCTCCACTGACCAGAAGTTGACCTCAGAGGAGAGTAGGACTGGAACAATAAATCTGAACGTATATATCCTGAGTTCAACAAAAGCAGGACATAGGGAGTAAAAACTTATGCCTCTCTAGATACCCTGCATCCTGTTAGCCATCAGTAACCTCATGCTTATAGTTCAGCCAGTAACTTCAAAGAACTGCCTCACCCCTACCCCCCAT